>NC_039269.1:6531703-6539203 GCF_003368295.1 Carassius auratus | reverse complement strand
ATGCATGCCTCCTCTTACTGGACAGTGAAGCGTTTCAGAAGAGAGACTCTGTTAAAACGTGCAGGGATTATGTGTAAAAGCATCAGTGTATCTGTATCTGCTAATATTAGTGATTTTGAAATGTTCAGCGAAGCCAAACAGAAGCTCTAAGACGTTCCCATCGAGTTCAAACGTTCAAAACGTAACAGTTAGAAATGTTGCGTTAATGGAACATTCCGTTGTATCACTTTGCAACATAAAGGAAATGTTACTTTTGAATGCTCTGTGAACATTCTAAATCAAGAAGTAACATTTAAAAAACGTTCCACCCAAGTTTTTCTGCTGTAACATTGTTAATTTTGTAAATTTGTAACATTTTATTGATGTTACTTACAGTTTTTTTTTTCATAACTTTTCAGAACCTTCTGAGAACATTCCCTGTTATTATAAGCAGATTCAAGTATTTGGGCATATTTTAAATTCTTTTTCTACACTAGGTTATAAAATATTTCAGTCATAACAGTCATGCATTTTGTTATTGTCAGTATCAGTGTGATTCAAATAATATTAGACAGATGGCGGGTTGTATTTATTTTATTATAAGCATGCCACTGTTTGTGAACACATGAAATGGCGAGACAGTATGGATTTGATATATTAATATTGACCATGACAAAATAACTGTTGGTTTATTGGTATCGCCCAAAATGTGAGTGATCCGTTTTTCTTTTTCTCATGTGTTCAAGTGTTCAAACTAATGATCTCAGCCAGCTTTATCTCTGGTCAGTTGTTGAAATCTCAATAAACATGGACTCTGGACTAGTTTACATCACTCTCCGACACGTTTGAAGGCTGTCCACGCTCAGGGTGTGTCTGTGTGTGTTGTAGTTTTTTGGATTTCGTTCACTAGAATTATTTTTCATTTAATTTGCATTATTAAAACAATACCTGATTGAGTCATTATCACAAACAAAATAATACAAATAAATAAAAAAATCCCCAGACCTGATCATGTTCTTGACAGATTCGCCCAAATGTTTTACTGGATATTGTTTCTATGATTTTCTATGTTGTATAGTTTTTTCCCCAACACTTTTCTGCGGTACGTGTGCTCTTTGTCTGTCGTGATCCCTCATATCTCTTGTCTTGTGAAATTCGCGGTTTATTATTCTTCACGCTGGGCTCTAAAGGGAACGCCGGGGCACAGGTTCAGCACGGAGAGATATTTATAGCATTGCAACACAATGAAACAAGATTCATTTACAGATACAGACATGAACTAATCTGTCACATTTCTTCCTCGTCCAATCAAATCTCTGACCTTTGCTCTGTAGCTGATAACATCGTGTGTCTGGCCCAGTGAACTTTCACACAGATGAATGAAGCCTGTCAGCGTGTTGAATGATAGGATTAGATCACCAGTGTTCCTGAGGATAAGAATATAACTTAATTAAACGGTTTAGCCATTAAAAATTATAATGTCATGGTGCGTTATTCAAAAGAGTGGGAATATTTGCTTGACAATCATTTGATATCATTCAATTGTGATTTAAAAAATTGACATTTTGCAAATGTTTCCATTAAGTTTTCAATTAACCATTCAAAACCTCCAGTTTTTAAATGTTTATAAAATAAGTGTAAACAATGTTTAACATTAAGCAAACATTCCATTTCTTTGCAAACATGATGAGAATGTTACTTTTGAATGTTCTCTAACCACCTTAAAAAACGAATAATTACCATTTAAATAAAGTTTATTTGTAGTTATAAATTCACAATTTCTTTTTATATTTTTTTATATTAGATATATATAAAAAATAAAAATAAACAGAATTTTGAGATGTAAAACCAGAATTCAGACAGCAGTCAAAAGTTAAAAGTTTGAAATAAATTTGAGTTTGAAAGGAAAAAAAAATGTTTAGTAAATGTTTTTAAACAGTCTATGGTAAAATATTGCAATTAATTGCATTTTTATTTGATAGTGAGCAGCAAATCAGTATATTTCATGATTTCTGAAGATCATGTGACACTGAAGACTGGAAGCATCTGGAAGCATCACAGAAATAAATTAGCCTATATTTTAACAGATATTCACAGTTATTTTGCTCTATTTGTAATCAAATAAAAGCCCTGATGAGCAAAAACGACTGTCAAATGTGTCTTTCTCAGCTCATTTGAACACCATTTTAACCCTTGAGTGTGTGTGTTTATAAGAAGCTCTGATATGAATCAGATCCGTCTCACGAGTAACTTCAACACAATCAGATGAACAGAAGCTGAATCATCATGGACCTGAAGTGTGCGTCATGATTATATTACAGATTATTATAGATATAACACTGCAGAACAATACAGAACAGAACCCACAGGAAATAAAAATCACAAAAAGCACAAAGTATGTCTCTGTTTTTGGATAAAACATCCCCTAAATGACTAAATAAGTAGATGAATGTGTGTCTATGTGACTGCTGAGGCCTAAAATCACATAATAAATGTAAGTGAGTCCTAATAGAGAAATAATGAGCAACACAACAGCACAGCATGCTAAAATTAATCATGTGTAAAAATTGCAAATGTATATAATATATCATAACATTAGCATGTTTAGAATCGATTCCCTTGTAAAATTAACAAAATGCATTAAGGAAACGTACTCGTTTATTCATTTCTGTTGCCGTGCATTGGGAATAGAAATCAGTTTTAACACAAGGAAGCAGGTCTCTAGTTTTGATCCAATCACTTTTATTGTTGGTCTGTCTCGAGTTTAAAATAAAGAACAAAAACACATCAACAAACGCGAAGTGAGGCATAAAAACATCAACGTTTGAGCTCAGAAAGCAGACTGATCTGAGCCATGCTCTCAGCTGACGGCCGTTTTAATAAAGAGATCCAAACATATCCTTGTTATTGTGAGAAATACACATTTCCATGACACTTCTGCTAGTTATTGTACAAAAACAGGGTGATTAAATGTGCTCAGATACTAAAAAAACGACAAGTCAACAATGAAAGAATAAATGAGTGAAGATGAAAGAAAGTGGACCTATAAGCTCAGAGCAAACTGAAGAGTGATTCTGTGAGTTATTCACTATATCATCTTCCCTAAAGAGTTCATGTTATAAATAAAGACAGAGAAAACAGATGATACTGAGAGGAAAAGAGAACAAGCAACACATCTGCTCCAAAACCTAGTGCTCCCTACATAGACAGCATCCTAATGGAGACTGACCCTCACAAGTGAGAGATTCGGAAGCACTTCTGTGTGTTAAACACCATTTGATTTCAAGAATTGAAAGGATAAATGGATCAAATAATGCATTAATTAGATTTCCTTGTTTTTAACCTCGTCCCACATATTGCATTAGATTTAATTGAGCTTGTAGCAAGCATTCTGGCATTCTAGCAAAGTGATATTAAAAAACTGCATCTTTAAGTTGTCTATTTAGGAAGCTCACTAGGTTTAGGAACAGATCCTCAACTGCAAAATGTTTTATTTCTTCATCAGTATTTTTGTCTTGTTTTCCAGTACAAATGTCTCAAATCAAGCAAACTTACTTAAAATATTAAGTTAAATATTATTCAAATTAAGTGAGTTTATGCTTAAAACAAGTAGAAATATGTGTCAGTGGAGTAAGAAAATGTTAAATGAATTAATAAAACTCAAAAGGAAAAAATGTATTTTAAAGTGTATTTGTGAAGTGTTTTATTAACCATATTTCAAGGTAGTTAATTTATGCAAAATTTCAAATTTTAACTAAAAACCTTGAGATTTAAATTATTGAAATTTTTCAGACTTATATTTTATTAAAATGAAAAGAGTTAATGCATAAATATCCACAAATCCGGGAAGAAAAGTAAACATTTTAAGTTTATTTTTCTGACCTACTGTCATGTATTTTCTCATTTTAAATATAAACTCACTTAATTTTGATACTTTTGTTTAGAAAATAAAATGTAACATTTTTTGCTTCTGAAGTTACTGTATCTTGATGTAAGAATGTTTAGATGTGTACTGGAAAAAAAATACTGAGTATTTTTGAGTATTGTATGTAGTTTAAAGAACAATTAAAACTGCATGATCAAAACACACACAGAAACACACACACACAAACACACACACACACAGGAAGGAGATCGAGACACATGTCGACAAGTAAAGTAACAGGTGTGTGAAATGAACTAAAATGTGTCTGAACACAATTTGTAAAGTATGTGTTCATGCATAAACTTTCTTCTAGGCTGGGTTTTCTCTTTCAGGTCGATGCATCGATGTTTCCGAGCTGAATAGTAATAAAACTGAGATCTGAAGGAAACTCTATCGCCCTCTTGAGGACTCAGTGTGTCTGTGTTAGTTTCTGTTCAAAGAGTCAAATCCTTCTGATTCAGATTCAAAAAAACAGAAACGATTCAGTTGAATCAGCTGAACACAGAGTCAATCAAAAAACCTGTCAATCATCTCCGTTCCAGATCTTTCTGATGTTTATGTGAGAAGATAAATTAACCCATTCATTTACAAACTCAGCTTCAGTTCTGTTTTGCTCACATTTCACCCCAACATCCAGAAGAAATAAGAAATTACATTTTGCATAAAGCAGGGTTATTATAGGAGAACTAAAAAAATAAAATAAAAAAAAAACATTTTCAATGCTTGAAAAAATTTGGCACGGCAACATTTTTTATTTTAATTTTAATTCAGTTTAACTTAATATACCAAAATAGCTCAAATTAAAATAAAACTTAATTAAAACACCCTAAAATGAAAATGAAATTAAAATTATTTAATTAGGCATTTTAATTGAAAACAGAAAATGCAAAAATAATAAGTAATTGAAAATATTAATTAAAGTAACATTGGTATAAAGAACTTTTTTCTTTTTGACGTTATATTTACAATAATTAAACATGTTGAAATTAGTCATATGATATTAAGAATTATATATATAAATTGTAAAGTCAATTTAAAAGAATTAAGTATATTTCATAGCACCATTTATTAATGCTAAATTTATCATTTTATTTAAAAACCTTTTTGATTTTTAATCCTCTATTACAGTGATGATAACGGGATTTTATTAATATTTGGATATTTAATTTGAGAGTAAATGTGATTTAATTATCATAATGCAAAAAAAAAAAAACACACAAAATAAAAAAAACAACGATTTAAAAAACAGGCTTCATTTCCTTTATGAAAAATATAATTTCATATATTTTTTTCTTTTCATATTGGTATGAAATGTGAGCAGAAGTAGCTTTTCCTTCATGAAATTCACTCATTTATGAACATAAGTCGTTTCACTACGATTCTACTCCAACATTTCACATTTAAGAGTTAAAAAGTTGCCATTTAATCCAAATCATCAGCAAACACTCAAAACAAAGACAAAGTAAAGCCTCATGGGTAAAAGTAATTCATTATTGTGCCATTCAAAGGCTCGAAGAGCGCCTTATTTCAGGAATATGAATCATTTTGGGGCAGTTTGGACATTGAGTATTTCATTAAAGCATTACATCCAAAATATCTAAAGTTGAACAACTATGAGCATGAGTTAAATCTGCATGAAATAACCAATTAAAAAACACTTTCTAATGAAGATGTGAATAGAGGGTTAGTGTAAACTAAAGAACAGCGTTAAAAAAAAGAACGGTTATTTCTGTCCTGTCCATCTGCTGCGTTCCCTCTAAGATGGAAACGCAGGCACAGAGGTCACGACCCCTGCTTTCAGCTCCGCCCCCATGGCTTAATCCCGCCCCCTGTGCCCCGATCCGTGTCTCCGATGTCGTCGATGCTCGCGTCGAGATCTGTGATGCTGCCGACGATAACGGTGAGATCGTCGTGCTGGAGGGAAACAAAACGCAAAACGCTAAACATTTAGTTTCCAAGGGTTTGCATGTTCTATAGCTCAAGTTAGAAGCAAGTATCAAATCAGCAGTTATTGTCTGATTCTAATGAACCATACATTAATGGAAAGATTATGCATATTTGCATTAAGCAAATGTCAGTCAAATTCATACACTGCATATGCTGTATAATCTTGCATTTATTGCATACGCATATTTAGATATTTAATATTAGTCCAAATATCAGCCAAATTAATATAATAGCTATGCAATATCTTGCATGAATATTGCATAAGTATATTTAAATTGAGCAAAAATAAGTCAAATGAATATATTGCATATGCATACTCACATGCAAAAAATCAGTCAAATTGATATATTTCATATGCAATAATGATTTTGCAATAATATGCAATTTTTTTTGCACCCTCAGCTTCCAGATTTTCAAATAGTTGCATCTCAGACAAGTATTGTCTGATTCTAACAAACCATACATCAATAGAAAGATGATTTATTATTAATTTCCATAAACCCTTATGTTTTGTAATCCAGGGTCACGTATGAACAATCACAGAGATGAGATTTGCTAGGTAGTTTTTACTAAGTAGGTTTTACTATACATGCATCTATTAATACATAATACATGAAAATAAAACAGGTGCTAGCTTAGTATTTTTAAGGTTCATCAGAAAGCAGATCAGTGTTTAAAGACTCACATTTAGTGCAGATGATCTTGGGTCTCTCCCAGGTCCCGGAGGGTCGGCAGTGGACAGTCGGGATGTGTCTCTGGAAGAAGCCGTCGGCGCACTGGTACCGAACCACAGCGTGGATGTCGTAGTGTGAGCGTCTGCGGCCCACTAGAGAGGCGTTATCCACGGCCGGCGGAGTGCCACACATCACTGCAGACACACAGACACATCATACATCAGAAACCATCCGTGTGTGTGTCCTACTGAACATGCAACCTTTAAGAAAAGTTTTTTTTCCCATCAGCAATATCAGCCAATTTGCAGGCCATTATATAAGAGTATCACATTTTATTAAGCGAAATAGTAATTTTGGTTAATTCTGAATTTAATTCATTATAATGAAATTTATTTTTAAATATAAATATTAAATATAATTTAGTGCATATTTAAATATAAAAAAATAAAAAATAAATACTTTTTCCTAAATATTATTCATAATTAATTATAAATTAAATAGTTTTTAAATGTATGTTTGAATGTAAATTAAACTTCTTTTTTATATTGGTTAATATAATATAAATTGGTTAATATAATTTAATCTGTACTTAAATATACATTTAAAAATATAATTAATTTTACTGATAAATATTGGCTCTTTGCAAGACGGTAAGCACATTATCATGGGGTTAAAAAGAGAATTGCAACGAGAATTGATAGTTGTCCTCCACGTTGTTGCCTTTTGATATGCAAAATCTGCCAATAAAAACAGCAGTGAAGAGCATGATAAAAACTAAAAGTTCTCATGCGTTTCATATTTGGTTCTTTGGCAAGCTACAATAAAGCCTTTTGTTTTTTCATCCGACTCTATAATGTTCAGATTTTTGCCTAATTGCATGCAAAGTAACCAAATTTTGCACAGCCTTTACAAAACACATCCACGTGTCATTTTTTTGCATGCACATTCATGATCCTAAATGATAAAAAAATATTT
>NC_039269.1:6356703-6526703 GCF_003368295.1 Carassius auratus | reverse complement strand
GGAAAGCATGTTTTCTGAGCGTCTCACCTCTCTCACATCGGTCTCCGCTGTAACTCGGCAAACAGAGGCACACAAACGAGTCCTCTTTATCGATACAGGTGCCGCCGTTCTCACAGGGGTTCGACTGACACTCATCCACATCTGAAATATGAAACAGCCCAAAACACAAAATAACTAAATGGTTAACTGTAACAGAATCAATCCCTGTCCAATCGGGGTCACTCGACAGAAAAGAGCAGGTCTGAAGCAACATGAGGGCGAGTAAATGAAGCATTTTTGTGTGAATGCTGTTGGACTGTAGATCATAAAGCAGTAATCTCTGGGTTAAAGCGAGTCGGCAGTGATGTCGAGTTCTTTAGCACAGTTTAGTGTCTGTCACAGGCCTGTGTAAGCTCTTTACAGCTCCATACAGGATTACTCAGCAGCAGATCTGGAGACATTAACGCAGACGCTTCCCAATATAGCAAACACTTCTGAGGCTCGGCGTTTGTCAGCCTCCCTCGCAAAAAAATTGTCATCAGAGGAGCTTGAAAAGATAAAGAGGGAAGTCTTAAAAGTTTGTGTAACGCGTCAGTCACAAAGTCCCAAACTGCTGCTCATGAACTTCTTGAAGTTTTTAGGCTTTAAGCGGATATCAGATGAGCAGAGGATCATGGGAAGGCTGTATTCTGAGCTCAGGCTGTTTTAAGGAACTTAACGCGTCGTGTTCATCGCATCATTTCATGGGGCTTTAAATGAGACTGGAAGAAAATGAGTCTCAGAAAGCCTCTCATGATCATATTTCACAAGTACATTGAAATTTATTAACTATTATACTCATGTAAGTTATGATATACAGCAAAACAAAGACATTTTAATATTAAGTGGATTTTCCAATCAAGTTTTTCAGTAATTATAGACATTATTTTCAAGACAATTATAGATCTCCCTGCAAGGTGTAAAAAATAATTATATATATATATATATATATATATATATATATATATATATATATATATATATATATATATATATATATATATGTTTATATGTATATATATTTATTTATTAATATTTTTTATTATAAAGTATGTTTAGGGGAGCATTTGTTATACTGCTTTTGATTTTTATTAAATAAAAAATTTACATATTTGACTGATATATTGATTTTATATTCAATTTATTTTTACAAAAATACTAATTTTACTACCATATGTAAATCTAATGAGCCACTGAGGCAAAAAAAGGAATTATTGAAGAATTACACAATTAAAAAATAAGTACAAATCTAACTAAAAAGGGATAAAACAAATTCTAAATTTCTAAATTTATTTACACAAAACAGAACCGATAAAAAATATTATTTTTAATATATAAAAGACAATATATTAATATATATATATAATATAT
Organism: Carassius auratus; assembly: GCF_003368295.1. Classification (NCBI taxonomy): domain Eukaryota; kingdom Metazoa; phylum Chordata; class Actinopteri; order Cypriniformes; family Cyprinidae; genus Carassius; species Carassius auratus. The sequence goes on along the minus strand of NC_039269.1, from coordinate 6,525,314 downwards.
AAATGACAATATATTAATATATTGTATATATATATATATATATATATATATATATATATATATAAAATTATATATTTCAAATATTATCAGATATATATTATTATAATTATATATATATATATATATATATATATATATATATATATATATATTTTTTTTGTTTTTTTTTATAATCAAAGTACAAAAATATAATAATAAATATAATCAAAAAAAACAAGTTTTTTACTGTTAAATCATAATCTTTTTTTTTTTTTTTTTTTTACAGTGTAGGGTTTCTTTCTTCTGTTGAACACAAAGGAGACATCATTTCCACACAATGAGAGCGAACACAGACAGACACTGTCATCTGTTTTTGTGCTTCACAGAAGAAAGAGATGAACTATTATGCTAAAAAATCTAGTAGAAATGTTTGTTACCAACCCAGCGTGCTAATTTAAAGCAACTAGGTTTGTCATTTAATCATAAGAAAGGCACAAAGTGAGTTAGCATTGGCCTTCATCTCACTGTAGTCGTTACTGAACACACTGCAGTAAATGTGAAGAGGTCAACATAACCCTGTCAGCCTTCTCCTGACCTTTGACCCCACAAACGTCCACCCGTGTGTCTCACATGATGGACTGCTTGACCTCTGACCTCAGTATTGACTTCTCTACATTACAGCTGGGCCACAATCCTTCTCAGTAACTGGATTTGTTAAACACAGAGGCTTTATTCAGAGGAAATACGTCTGAAAGAAGCTACATCAAGCTTCCAGTTTCTCAGGAGAGAAGTAATCTCATCAGAAGACATCTCAACAATTGTTTGAATCTCTTTTTTTTTCTTTATTTGAGTAGAGTGAAACCTAGAAATGTTAGAAAACATAGAAAACTAATCAAAATAAGTACAGAAAAATGAAAACTTAATAGAAATAGACAAAAAAAGACAAAAACACATAAAATGACTAAACCTTAACGTAAAATCTAAATGAAAACCAAAAAATAAATAAATAAATAAAAACAAAAAACAAAAGCTTGAAAAAAATAGCAAAAATACACTGATATTGATCATTTGTGTCTATTTCCGTTTCTCCTAAACATCTCAAAATATAAATAAAATGCTAAAAAAAATATTAAACTTTTTCCTCTAATTATAAATACAAATTTAAGTAACAAGAATGTGACTCTCCAACATTTATCCACACACACTTTCTTTTGTAACAGCTACGTTTAATGATTTTTTAATGTCCTTTTCAGTTCTTCATAATGGTTAAGGACTGAAAAAACAAAATCAGATTTTAGACATTTTGGTGTTAATAACTCTTTTCTAGATTAAGGATTCCCAGACTTTTTGGTTTATGTTATTTCATATGTTGTTTCCAGATATTAGTGGCTACTGAAGTACTTTTAAATCATTTATCTCACCAATGGATGCTCTGCAGTGAATGGGTGCCGTCAGTGATGTTTTTATCAGCTCTCATTCTGACGGCACCCATTCACTGCAGAGCATCCACTGATGAGACACTGATGCAATGCTACATTTCTCCAAACCTGATGAAGACACAAACTCATCTCCATCTCCGGTGACCTGAGGATGAATAAGCTTTTACAATTTTTTTTTCTTTTTAGGTGAACTGTTCCTTTAACTCTGGATTTGCTCACCGATTTCACAGCTCTCTCCTGCGTAACCCTGCGGACAGAAGCAGCGGAAACCCTCTCCGTGAGGAAGACACGTCCCTCCGTGCAGACAGCTGCATCTGTCATCCGCTGTTAAACAGAAAACACACACACACACAGCGTCTGGTGTCAGTGACGCTCTGGAGGTGATCCATCACAATCTGTCTGTGATTATAAAGCTGGCACACACAGCCACGGCGAGTCCTGAACACCCTAAAGAGAGTTTAGACACATGACAGCGAGGCTCAAAACCTCCTAAAAGAGATCTGTACCTTTACCTGATGCAAAACTCACTGCCAACATGATCCCATGAACACTAATATTAGCAGTAATAACAGGGAGGATTGGTTTAGACACGCTACACAGCAGTATTAAATTCTGTTTAGGTGTGTTATAAATAAAATCAAATTGCAATATGGCTCAGTGTGATTATCAGATCATGAAGGCTGTGATTTAAAGAAATAAATATATATATATATATATGCAAGAGAAGGTTAAAGAGCTGAATGCTGAAATGTTTGAAAATAAAGAAATGAAGACAGCCAAAAATATTAGCATTTAAATTTTAATAATTGTAAAATAATTATACTTAGAATTATATAATAATAATTATTATTATTATTAACATTTGAAGTAGTAGTATATTATTTTTCTTACTTTTTCTAAATATTGCAATATTTTTTATTTTGGTTAATATGTTTAATAATAATTATTATTATTATTGTTATTATTCAATTATTATATAAAATATATATATATATATATATATATATATATATATATATATATATATATATATATATATATATATATATATATATATATATATATATATACTTTTTTTATAAGAAGAATTACAAAGCAAAAAGTTTTTTTTTTTTTTTTGTCTTCCAGGCCAAATATCTAAACAATTTTAAATCACAATAAATTTACTGCAGATGCAAAATTAATTAACTCATAAAAAAACTAACATCTCCCAGTGGGGTCAGAAAAATATGTGTTCTTGTTTTCAGCATAAACTATAGAAATATCTTAATTTCAATATCTCAAACTAAAGTAACTGTATCTTATTTTAAGTATGTTCACATAAAACCAGATAAAAAGCACTTTTGCAAAAACTCTTCAGAATCTTTAAAACTGTTAAGAAAGTTAAAGAACGTATTCCAATAAACTTACGCATGTTCAACCTTCAGGATTTATCATTTCTAGAGCAACAGCAAATGTAGGTCTAAATGTAGGCTTTTTCCAAGACTTGAGGAATGTTTTTCCATGATTTCAGACATGTTGCAGCATGCTGGTTTATTATTGTGGGTTCACACCTAAACAGCACATGAAAGATGAGCTGTGATTGGTCAGTCTCCATGTCAATCAGTTTGAGTGGGCAGATCTTCAGCAGAATAAACTGCAAAGTGAAGCAGACGTTTGACGTCTAAACACAACACTATCATTCAGTCCTGCTTTCTCTAGAGTCTCTCTTCATTACTCCTCCTCACACACTCATACCTCAGCCTCAGCCGTGTGTGTGTGTGTGTGGGGGGGGGGGGGGGGATCACTGATGCTTGTAATGGGTTTCCAGCAATGGCTCATTCTAATACAGCTCTGAATGAGTTTCACTGGGACAATCTAACCTCACCTTATACAAACAGACAGAGAGAGAATCGAAGACGCAGCGGGCAGAAAAAACCTGTGTTAAAGTGGCTTCACAGAATCAAGGTCATATATACGTGTTTTACATTTAAAGACACAGTCTTTCACACATTCAGTCATCATTTACTCTCACTCGTGTCACTGCAAACATTATTTTATCCATGCAAAACATAGAGAGACGTTTGTAAATTTGCTCTTTATAGTACAATGAAAATAGAGGATGGAAAAGGACATTTTTGTGAATAATGTGAATTGAAAAAAAAATGCATAATAGATGTATTTTATTTATGTACTTTATATTTATATTTACACTGCTGTTAAAAATTTTGAACACTTTTTAAAGAAGCCTCTCATGCTCTATATGCTGCATTTATTTGATCAAAAATATAGAAAAAAACAGTAATATTGTGAAATATTACAATTTAAATCCCTGGTGATACATTTTTCACTCTTTGGTCAAAACATAAATCTTTAAGAGCCCAGAAATGGAAAGTCTTAAGCAAATAAGCAAACGAAACTTCTTAAAAAAAAAAAAAAAAAAAAAAAAGAAATCGTATTGATTTCAAATTTTGAAGTGTACTTTACAAATGTGTCTTTACTAAATGTAGTGTATGTATTTAATATATATATGTATGCATATTGCTGGGAATCTTTCTGCATGAATACTGAACATAAACAGCTTTAAATATTTATTTTCTAAATCTTTGTTAGTCTGTCTTTTCCACCCTGTGTCTTATATTGATGGGCATCATGAATGCTATTCTCTTGGATGCAATCAGGATCTGTTGTCATGGCAACTGTGCTGCAAGCAGATGCCAATCATCCTCTCGCTCGGCAGGCCACGCCCCCTCCTCTGTTAGGCCTGTGTTCCTTCATTACAGCAGCACACTGTCCCTTCGGCCCTAATTGGTTCCTTGTGTTGTTTTTACCACACATGCAAATGAGCCACATCCTTGAGGTCACACCAGCAGTGCATGATGGGATACACAGAGAACAATATGTGCCACTATAAAATTGCTTTGTGAGGTTAAGAGGGCAACTGCAAATATTCGAGGTGATTTTATAAAAGAGCGACATGCAAATATTGCACAAAGAGAGAGAAAACTCTCTCCGTGTGAGTTCGATAATTACGATAAACAATTACCCATCAGGCAGACTGATTTAATTCTGTGTTTATACAGCTGCAAATTATCACAACAGCAGCAGAGGACTCTTCCTCAAAACACTTCAAAGATATTACTAACACGTCACTCATAATTACTACAAAAACCCTGTTATTAAGATTCAAATATCACACTTCAACAATACGATGTTTATACTCTGGAGGGAATTGTCTTGATCTGTATATATTATGTTCATTTGTATTTCTTTATTTTAGAACACTATCATTAGCTTTAAAAATTTTTTTTATATATATATTAAAATTAAAACATTTTAGTTAAATAATTATTTTATAAATTAACTAATTAAATTATATGGGTGTTTTTGTTATTCACACAAACACACACACACACACACACACATGCATATACACACAGATTTTATTTCAGTTTATTTCAGTTCAGTTATTTTAGTTTTTCAAGACAAACAAAAAATGCATAAGCAACTATCTGAAATACATTTATTTATTTTAATATTTAAAATATTTATATTACATTTTAATATTTACATTTACATTTTTATGATTTAGTTTTATTTTATGATAAAACTATATATTATTCATATGATATTAATTTTTTTAAATACCAATTTGTTAAATATTACATTTGTAACATTATTTATTTTGTTTAATATTTGTATTTAACAATAATAATAATACATACAAATATATAAATTATTTTTATTGTTGCTGTTTTTGTTGTTTTAAATATAATTCCTAACATTATATTATAATATATTTAATACAAAAATAGCTTTAGTTAATAATATTTAATTAATAATAATAATATTTATTGCTGGGTTTAATAATAATAATAATAATAGTTTTTTATATATTACTATTATTATTACAGTCAAGCTGAAACAGACCAAAACGCGCTGGATATGATGTGTCACATGACTTTTTTAGATGCTAACTGCATTTCGTTGCCTTGTACCTTACATGTGCAATGACAATAAAGATGAATCTAATCTAATCTAATCTTTTACTATCACTCCGAGCAGACCCATGTATTAAAACACAGTGCTGGTGCTTCAGTCGTGTCAAGTTCAGCCCACAGGCCTCGTGTGATTGACAGCTGCTGTAACACTGAAGGTCAAATCTGGCCAGAGACATCCGTTTGTGTCAGTGCTGCTGCTTATAACACCAGCAGCTAAATCAATCCTCATGGACGTGAAGGCTCTGGTCTGAACCCTACTGAGCCGTCTCGAGTCTCGCGTCTGTCTGAGGTGGAAAAGCCAGTTAGAAGAGAGATATCCTTCAGCACAAGAGTGAAAGAAGAGAGAATGACTGGAGACCAACATATAAGAGCTGGAGCTCAAACACCACCTGAGATGATCACAGCAGATGCTGAATGCTGAAGTGACACACACACACACACACGCACACACACACACACACACACACACACAAGTCTCCCTCTATAGCTTCTCACATAAGGTATTCAAGAGCCGGATGAAGTGAATCTACCAAATTAATTAATGCAGCACTGTGAGCCTGAGGCACAGCAAACATTACTTAAAACTATTTTCAATAGTTCAGAGATGTCCAAAATCTCTCTAGCATTTTTTTTTTTTTTTTGGGAGATTTATATTATACTTAATTTAATTCTAATATAATATAATATAATATAATATAATATAATATAATATAATATAATATAATATAATATAATATAATATAATATAATATAATGTACATAAAATAGAAAATAGAATATAGAATTATATACAGTACTGTATCTAAATTATAATTAATTAATTATATACAGTATGTGTTTAAATATATACAAAATATAATACATAGTAATATATATATATTTTTTTATTTTATATATATATATATATATATATATATATATATATATATAGTGCGTGTATATATATACATTTTCATATTTATTTATTTATAGTAAATACACATAATATATTATATCTTCTATTAGAAATCATTGTCTTTTAATTGTATTTTTAAACTATATTCTTATATCTAATATCGTATTTACTTACGTTTATATATATATATATATATATATATATATGTGCTCATTAATAGATCAAATTACATCACAAATAAAAGCATATGTCAGTATTTGCTGCTAAAATCCATAAAAGTAAATCATTGAGGCAGACGAGTGATTGAACACTCATAGACTGAATATCCTCTAGATTAGTCAATATTTATATATTATTTTCAAATCAATGAAAAAAACTTCATCATTGACATACAGTCCACAACAATCTAAATATTATTAATATTCATGAGCAAAGCTAATAAATGTAATAATTATCTCCCATGTCCTCACTAATTATCAAGGTTTGGTTGCTACACCAGACAATCAGCAGAACTGCTGTGAAACCTATTGTTTGTCTCACCAATGTCCATTTTGACATCCAAATATCTCTAAATGGCCATAAGCCTCTTCACCATAACAGCTCTCACTATTATAAGCAAATATGTGGAAATGACTCATTAATATTCATGAAAACAATTTGAATATCCATTTGAGTGAGCTCTCCACCCAAGCACACACTCATCACATAATTAAAGCCAACAAGAGTCTCTTTACCACACCTGGACATCCAACCACCTGCCAACCATCTCGTTCACAGATTGGTAAAATACCTTTCTGATCAAAAGACTGTATAAAACCATCAGTAATGGCAATGAATGAGGGAAATTGGAACAACACATATGGTGAGTCTAAGTCCCGGCTATGAAATGAAATAATAAAACTAAAATAAATAAATAAATTCATTACTAAAAAAAAAAACCTTTGCATTAGTATTTTCTGTCAAATAAGATGCTGTACAAAAGAACTATTTAAATTAAAGCAAGGATGAAATATCAGTTGGTATGATATTCCTTTTGGTGTATGATCACTGTTATAACTACTTTATTTGAGAAGAAGATTTTAGTATGGAATAATTATGCATTACTATCATAATTTCTTCAAGTTAAACCAAACGTTTATTTTGGTTTGCTCTTTGAGTTTCAGTGTGTTTTTGATGGTAGTTTTCTCAAGTTTTTATCAAAAGTAATATATTTCTGTCATAATTTCTTCAAGTTAAGCACAACTTTTATTTAGGTTTCCTCTTTGAGTTTCAGTGTATCTTGATGGTATTTTTCATAAGTTTTTATTGGTAGTAATATATGTTTGTCATAATTTCTTAAAGTTAAACCAAACTTTTATTTAATTTGCTCTTTGAGTTTCTTTATGTTTTTGATGGTTGTTTTCTCAAGTTTTTCTCAATATTAATGTATTTCTGTCATAATTTCTTCATGTTAAAACAAACTTTTATTTAAGTTTGCTCTTTGAGTTTCAGTGTGTTTTTGATGGTTGTTTTCTCAAGTTTTTCTCAATATTAATATATTTCTGTCATAATTTCTTCAAGTTAAACCAAACTTTTATTTTAGTTTGCTCTTTGAGTTTCGTTGTGTTTTTGATGGTAGTTTTCTCAAGTTTTTCTCAATATTAATATATTTCTGTCATAATTTCTTCAAGTTAAACCAAACCTTTATTTAAGTTTGCTCTTTGAGTTTCGTTGTGTTTTTGATGGTTGTTTTCTCAAGCTTTTCTCAATATTAATATATTTCTGTCATAATTTCTTCAAGTTAAACCAAACCTTTATTTAAGTTTGCTCTTTGAGTTTCAGTGTGTATTTGATGGTTGTTTTCTCATGTTTTTCTCAATATTAATATATTTCTGTCATAATTTCTTCATGTTAAAACAAACTTTTATTTAAGTTTGCTCTTTGAGTTTCAGTGTGTTTTTGATGGTATTTTTCTCAAGTTTTTCTCAATATTAATATATTTCTGTCATAATTTCTTCAAGTTAAACCAAACTTTTAGTTAAGTTTGACCTTTGAGTTTCAGTGTGTTTTTGATGGTAGTTTTCTCAAGTTTTTCTCAATATTAATATATTTCTGTCATAATTTCTTCAAGTTAAACCAAACCTTTATTTAAGTTTGCTCTTTGCGTTTCAGTGTGTTTTTGATGGTAGTTTTTCCTCAATTGAAGTGGTGAATCTTGATATGATATCATTTATCACCCTAGTGAAAATGATAAATTAGATTGGTTACCTTCTTCTCCAGTGGAGCTGTTCTTCCTGACGGCCTCAGCGCTGCTCAGATCCTGCTCTACACCGCTGGGGACCGTCGTGACGAAGCTTGATGTCTGAGTCTGGTCTGCAGACGTCGAGAGGATCGTCACAGTGTCTCCAGTGCTGGACATCTCAGCGGAGGAAGTTGTTATGCTCTGGGTGGCACTCGTGGTCGTCTCAGTGGTGCTCTGGTTGAGTCTCTTGGGTTTGTTTCTGCGTCTGTACTGGATTTCTCCACGAGCCTCGAGTCCGTGTGCAGAGGTGGAGAAGGAACTTGTTCTCGTCGTCTCCACCATCAGCGGCGTTTGAGATGATGGGTACGTGTCTCCCCACGAGCTGCCCTCCGTCTCCAGCATTCGACTCTCTCCGGAGAAGTTCTCGGTAGAGACGGAGACTTTAGGTTCAGGGGTTTGGGTTTTCTGCTCATGTATTTCAGTCACTACGACCCAACCGGCTGCGGTCACCGGACCGTCCTGTGTGGGTCGACTAGTCTCACTGTCGCTCGGTCCGTCTCTGGTGGCGTTCGCTGGGACTGTGGTTGGTATGACTGAACTCGTGGGTGGAAATGAGGTGATTAATTTATCAGTGACGGTTGAGGGACTGGGCAGCCACGAGGGGCTCCATGACATCTGTCCTATAGAGACAAGCAAAAACACAACCAGTGCTATTAGTGTTAATTATATTTAAAGTTCAATAGAAATTCTAAACTAAAACTAAAATTACTAATATAACTAAAATTAAAATCCCAAACTACTAAATATGATTTAAGCACTTAACAAAGAGACAAAAAAAATTATATATATTTTTTTTTAATTCAGAATATTAATAAATACTATAATAGTAGCTTATAAATAATTCTAAAATAACAATAAAACTTTGCATTAAATGCATTAGTATTATTACAGTCTATACTATTATAGTGGTTATTAATATTCTGATTTAAAAGTTTATTTTATTTTTAAGCTTTAGTCTTTTCTTACATGCTTTTATCATTTTCAGTATTTTTATACATTTATATTTAACTCTCTATTTTATTTTATTTTTTGTCATTTTCGTTTCCATTATCAACCTTTTTTTCATCTGTTTGCTTCAAGCAAATATGCAGCACTAACAAGACAGAGACTAAAAACAGGCTTTCAGTAATGACACTGATTAGTCGAAGCTAAGACTCATTTCCAAATGAGACTGATGATTATTAATCTGTCTGTGTGGGGTTATTCAATCAGCAGTTGTGTTCCTGTGCATTAAGATGTTGTCTTCGGATTCATTCCTCCGATCTGTTTTTTGTCTCTAGAGAGCGGCGAACCGTCTGCCAAATTCTCTAGGACAATTTAATGGATATTTTACAATGTCTATAAGTGATTTTACAAAAGAAAGTAGCTCTGTAAAACCTAGTGAGGTGTCTATATATGCAGTTACTATACATACTAGAAACTGTGATAAATACACGTTATAAAAACACTTGGCTGGTGCATGTGCTTGCATTCATTTATGACATGCATATGTCATTGCATGCCGACACATTTCTCAATGCAACGATGCACAAAATCAATCTTGCATTGCTAGACTCTAATAACCCACTTCTAGTACGGCCGCAGGCCAAACGCTCGCGGAAGCATTTGTTTTTGGCTCAAGGCAGCATCCTAATTTAAACGAACCCTTCACATAATAAAACAGTGCTCACATATCGTGTGGTCGATCCTCCTGCTGGACCTGAGCCTGATTTATCTGACTAACTTTATAAATATTATAATATAAAATTATAAATAAATTAAAAACATGTCATATAAAGTGCAATCATGAAACTTCTACAATTTAACATCAGTACAGTATGTTAAATAAGACTGTAAATAAGTAACTTATTTTATTTTTGTTAGTTGCCAACATTTAAAATTTTCATGTAAGTTTTTTTAAAGCTAATTTATAATTAAAATAAAACTATAATAGTATATAAATAATATTAAAATAACACGGATTAAAGTTGTTTCTACATAATGCATTTAAATATAATTACAGTAAATTAAACATACATTCAGTTTTGCCACTTAAATTTTTTTCTGAATTCCATTTTTCTTGTTTAAATTTTTCTCTATAATTAAAAAAAATATGTCTTATTAATACTAACAACATTAATAATAATAATAATAAAAACAATCTTAACATTTGCAGGTCCCTATAAAAATTCCCAAAATTCTGTTTTTTTTCCTCTAGATTATGTTTTAATGGTTACATTAAATTTTAATAATCCAGAAGCATATCTCATCAAAATCAAGAATCATACCAGTTAACAAAAATGTATTAAACGTTTAACAAAAATAAAAATTTTAGTGCCCAATTAAATTTTTGTTTGCTTGTTTATATTGTTTTATATTTTAATAATAAAAAAGTATCTCTAAATTGCTAATTTTTTTATAAAAATAATTTTAATTTGATGCATTCTTATTTTCTAGAGTGTTTTAAAGTTATTATTGTTCTATTTCTAAAAAAAAACAGCAAAAAAAAAAAAAAAAACATCATATACTTTGAAAGTTTTTGTTAATATTCTGAAAAATATTAATTTTTTTGTTATCATTTTAAAATATTAGTTTTAAAATTTCTTTAAAAAATGAGCATTTTCTTAGGCTCCTATGGTTGTTGATGTTCAGAAAACAACCTATTCATTGCTATTAAAGTGAAACTGCTGAACCTACACATCGGAGCCTAATAAAAATTGTCATTTTTTAATTAAATTTCAAACGGCACAAAAGAGGCCTTTGCATCTGAACTCTTCAAATATTGATGTCCACATATATCGCTACTTAAAATGCATCTTTCCTTTCAGAAACAATTCTCTAAATCAGTCTTTTTTGTTGTGCCGCATTCATTTCTCTCACCGATCTGTCAGAATGGAAGATCAGAATCCCTTTTCTTTAATATTCACCTGATCTGGGCGTCGCAGTGGTTCTGTCGTCTGTTGAGGGCGTCTCCGTCGCAGCTGTGCTCGTGGTCGTCCCCTCCGATTCACTTCCTGTTAGGTAGCTCCAGGGTTTCCATAAGGAGCTGACGATGTTGGTGAGGGAACTCTTGGTCTTGTCTTGAGGAGCCTCTGAAGGAGTCACAGAGCTCAGGGATTGACCGGACAGACCTTCGTCCTCGTCCTCTTCCTCTCGGGCCGAGCCGCCCGGACTCAGATCTGGAAGCACCTGTGGGCTGTCTGGGAACGAGTCCAGCTGACCGCTCCAGTCCAGAGACGTGTCTCCGGCGTGCAGACGAACCGTCAGATACTCGGCCGAGAGCTCGGTGGGTTCAGAGGTCATCAGTGGCTCTTTGTCCAGATCCACCTGTCCGGTCCAGTTCGAGGGTCGAAGGTCAGGCTGGTCCGGCTGGACGGTGGTCTGTGCGTCTGAATACAGTCAGATACAAGCTAATTTAACATCAATACCACTCTTCTTACTTTCAAGATATGACACTTTTCAATGCAAAACGGGGTATTTAACAATCACTTACTCATTACCATTTAAAACAGCTGAATGTATGTTACAATGTAACGGATCAAAGCTCTAATTCTGTCTTCAGTGAAATCATTCTGATGATTCAAGAAACATTTCTGATTGTTATCAGTGTTGAAAACAGTCGTGCTGCAAAATATTTTAGTGGAAACCGTGATGCATTTTATTTTTCAGGATTCACAGATGAATAGAAAGTCTTTTGAAACATTATAAATGTTAATTAATAAAAAATTCACATGCACCTCAGAAAGCTATTCGTTTATACTTTTGATGCAGCTATTATTTATATAAAACACTTGCTGGAAAATGTATTAATCGTTTACAACTAACTTCTAACAAAACATTAAATATTTAAATATTCAGAATTTAAATATAGATCAAAACATAAAAAAAATTCTTTTTTAATGTCATTAGGAAAAATATCTTCAAAGAACACACGAAGAAAAGTTGCATCAATCGCTTCCTTGACTAACTTAATAAGGACTTCTGGGGAATACAATTAAACTAAATGTCTATACTCTTCCTTTTGATGAATTTACTGCATCCTTGATGAATAAAAATATTAAAGAAAAGTGCTAAGTAAAAATCTTACTAAATACTTAATACATAAAACACATTTGAATAAGAATATCACGGATTTACTAATCATTTTCAACTCATCCTAACTTCAACAAAAACCTGTAACCTCACATGAATTTAACAAATCAGTAGAATTTAAATCAAAACATTCTAAAAAAGTTTGCAAAGTCATAGAGACAGAACTGAAAAGCAGCAAAAACAGCCTGAGAGGGTGAAAATGGCCCTGAATAAACATTTTTATTCTTTCTTTATGCAAAAACCCTTGATTAATATTATAAGTGCACTTCTGTGAAAAAAATAAATAAGGGTGAAATAGGATCCCTTTAGCAAGAAAACAGACTGATAAGTATGTCAGTGTTTTGTTGCAAAGAAAGATTGGTGAATTAAAGAAGCTATTTAAGAGTTTAATTGGGGGTCTAATGCTATTTCATGCATGTTGAGTTATTTACACTGTTATAGAGTTGGATTCTCATGCTAAACATTGACAAAGTTTAACAAAAAAAATGATATTTGGATGTAGTACGGGGTATTTTTGTGCCAAATACACTGCATCCTGTTTTATACAAGTTTTGTTAAGTTTTCATTAAGCCTCCAGGAGGCTACCGTAAATATATCAAACCTTATTTTTGATTAGTAATATGCATTGCTTAGAACTTCATTTGGACAACTTTAAAAGTCGATTTTCTCAGTATTTAGATTTTTTTGCATCCTCAGTTTCCAGATTTTCAATTAGTTGCATCTCAGACAAATATTGTCCTCCGAACAAACCACACATCAATGGAAGGCTTATTTATTCAGATTTCAGATGGAGTATAAATCTCAGTTTTGAAAAATTGACACTAAAGACTAAAGTTTTGTGGTCCAGGGTCACAAATGATAAAACTAAAGACTCTCTGGAGATATGAAGGATGCAAAACGTACTACTTTATAGTTACTCAAGATGTCCCCTTTAATTTCTAAATGAGGATGAAAATTATTCTCAAAAACTATTCTCTGATGCAAAAACCTTGGACTTTTTTGGGAAAAAGAAAAAGTTCTGATGGATATAGTATTTAATTTTGTTGCAAAGAATTGTGAACTCTATTCGGTATAAGTGAAATGAATGGTACCCTTGCTAGAGGCGAACGATTGGGACGCGTCCTCCGAACTGTCGTCTCCGGTCATGTACCTCCATGGTCTCAGTAAGGACTTCACGATGCCTGTGAGAGGCTTCTGTGCTTTCTCTTCTGTTGAGACATTAAATTCAATCACTCAGATTCTCTCTCCGAACACATAACTCAACCGCTAGAGCATGTGCAAGAAACGGCAAGGACACGGGTTTGATTAGCAGAGACACACGTGCTGATGATATGTAAACCTTGAATGCACTCTAAACAACTTTGGATTAACATGAATAAATCTAGATGAAAATGTACAGATGTACCAGCTCCTATTTTATACTGTGCAAAGTATGCAAATGTTATTAATGCATGGAATATTTCACTACATTTATGAATGTGAGGTATGCATAAACAGCATTGAATTAAACAGTGAACGACTTTTCTTTTTACATTTTTTACATCATCTTTGCCATTATTTGCCTTATTTAACTTAGTATGCAAAATGTCAACAACTTTTTATACAATCTTTACCTTTACACATTAGACTGATTTAAAAATGCAAATAAAGTTGCTTATTTCTAAGTGAGTGTGCGGTTGTATGTCCTTGAAATGCATTACTTCCATCATGACAGCTAACAATTAAGTCATTTAAAAAAGTATGCAGTATACTGTAGATATTGTGCAGTATGTTGAACATCTAATAATATATATTATAATATAATATATAATATAATTTAAGAAAAATTTGAGTCATCAGACTTACTAATTGATTTCTGTTTTAATATATATATATTTGTTTGGTTTTGTCAACTCTGAGTTTGTTAAGCCACCATCATGGAACAGGCCCATAGACTCTTAAGTTTCGTATCATCCCTTAACCATGATCAAATCCCTATTGCATGGGCTAGACAAAACAATAACCAATAATAATGGTTTCTGTAATGCATACCTCTATAGCAGAAAGCATCGAAGCGTGCCGTCCCATTGTTATGTTCTGATGGTGAAAAGGTTTGGACGCCAGGTTCTCCAGTGGGACAGTCGGAGCGCAGCGAGCTGATGGAGGACCTCACGCTGCCGTCAGACAGCCAGGCCGGCTCGCAGTGATCCAGCCCAGAGCTCCAGGCCAGATAGAGATGACCCACAGTCGCCAGCCGGCCGCCCAGAGCCGTACAGTGATCCACTGCCTCTGGACGAGTCAGTCCGTCAGGAACACCAGCGGGAAACACTTCACCTGCACAACCAGTGTTGGGGAACGTTACTTTTAACAGTAATGCATGTTAACATTGCATTGCATCTCTAGAAAAGTAACTAATTACATTACTTAGTTACTTTTTATGGAAAGGAATGCGTTACGTTACTTTTGCATCACTTTTTAAATCTGGGAAGGGCTTGCTTGTTTGTTTTTAATATAAAAAGTTATATTTTTAGCAAATGTAAAAGCCCTTTCACACCAAAAAGTGACAAGGAATAAGTCTCAGGCTGAAGGAAAAGTAAATTCATGTCCGAAACACAGGAGAATAATGTTCGATACTCTTCAGCAATAAAAAAAAACAAAAACAAAAAACAATGAAGCACAAATGTTCTTTTTTCTAAAGTCATTTTTGCTTATTACGTAGTTTGGTTGAAATGGATCATCAAAGGTCAGCAGCAAAGACATTGGTTAATGGTATTACATATATAAAAGATATTTGTGTTATTTAACATGTTTAATTATTGCAGGATTTAATTCATTTTGATGAGTACTGAATCTGTCTTTTTACGAGGAAGACAATTTATTGCGTTAGAATTACAGTAACATCATGTACACACAGTGCACACAAAGCCTCTGTACTTCTGATTTCTCTCAACATGGCGACAGGAGACTTGTCAGTCAATAAACGTGAAAACAAAGTAACTGGCAATACTTATATGAAAAAGTAACTCATTCAACCATGACAACATTTTCTTGCAAATTAAAAAGTAATGCATTACTTTACTAGTTACTTAAAAAGTAATCCGATTACGTGACTCGCTTTACCCCCAACACTGTGATCAAGCACATGAGCAGAACAGCTGGACATGAATCAGTGCACAACACTTTCATAATAGTAATATTTATTAAGAGAAAAATCTGCTGTAACCCTGAAAACAGCAATAATAAATTAAATCAAATTACATTAATATATTAACTACATTAATACTAGTCCATTAATACTTTGTCCCTGGTAAATGTGTCTTCCGGAATCTCACCTTGCATGTCATTGGCGAAACAGTAAACATCAAACAGTTCCGAAGGGTCCCGTTTCCCATAATTCCTCACTCCAGAAGAAAACTCTGCGTGTCCATGGCAGCCAAGCTCAGGTCTCTGTATGGGATACCTGCGGAGAGGAAACCAAACACCTGCACTGTGAGAATGTCCATATGTAAATAAAGCAGTGCTGTCATGGAGATGCTAATAAATAATTCATTGCAATATTATTAACAGGATCCTTAAAATAGCTCAAGGTGAAGCGTGTCTGTCTGGCTGGAGTTTAACAGTCCTTCATCAACTCTGAAAGATATGTGCATGTGATAATTGCATCCGGCTGAACGTGCTGGTCCTTCTCATGGGGTCACAAACTTTCGCCAGGCTTGCATGTTTCATGTATCAAACCCAAGGCATGCCTTGCCCCCTGAGGGCACACCCAACAAGGAGTGGTGCCTCTTCGTGGGCACTGGCCCAAGGCACCTATGTCAGTATGTTCTAATTTTATATATTCCCTGATTGATGCTCTTGAGTCAAACCTGACGCTCTGGTCTCTGAGCCATCCGGCTGCACAGTTGTTCATGCCAGAGTGAAACGCCGCCCACAGCTGCTCAGGGGTCGCGACCTCAGCCGAGTTCTCCTCACACGCACGAACAGCCTCGGGGAACGACAGCGAATAATGCTCCGTGGGAGAACGGTAGTGAAACACCACACCTGAAAACACACGGAAACATGAACATCAGAAAAACTAGAGGTCAGAACTGTTTATTATATTTTAATGACTTCTGTATATAGAACCCTTTTTTGTTTGTACACAGCTCACAAAAGAAGCATCACATAATGTAAATAAATTTTTCCCAGAAGAAGAATATGTGAATAACTCAATTTTGACAAAGATGTCAGATATAAGATATATATTTTTTTATATATTTTTTTATTTCTTTAATTTTCACTTATTACATTTTTTTCAAATTACAATAAATTATGATAAAGCTCAACATCGTCTCTTAGTTTCATTTGTGTAGATTACAAAAATTATTATTAAAATGTATATTGTTAATATATACTATATTTTATTAATTTCAGAAAAACTAATGTATGCGCTTCTGTAATTTTTTGTTATTTTTTAAAGATTAAAAAAAATATATTTCTACACAGAATAATTTTAATTTCAGTTTTATTAATTTACTTCAGCTTAAAATTAATTTCATCTCTAATTTTCTTAGAATTTTACAAATTCAAATGTATGTTTTTTTATCTAACATTTCTATTTAATTTTATTTCAACTTTGTTCAGTTACCAAACATATAGCTGATAGTTTTGGTTAATAAAAACAACACTGTTTGAAAGACCACGATTTATCTTGAAATGTGTGACACTACAAAATAAGTACAAAAAAGTCCAGGAAAAGTGCAATAATCAAATATTAAATCATCAAGTGTCATTATTCAGTTAAATTAAATTTAGTCTTGGTTCACAATATTAAAAGGACAGGTGTCTGTGACAGTCTGTCATAGAGCAAGAGGAATAAACACAGTCCCGCGGAACAAATCATTGTTAACTACATAGACCATGATCCTTTGCGCTGTGTCGTCACAACAACCGTTGTTAAGCCAATAGGATTGCACGCTGTCCAATGTCCACACAAGCTCACAGCAAGCCAGCATGGCCGACAGCGATACTTGTAAGAATGAAAACAACAAAACTGAAGTTGAGATGGTACCAGCCCCGGCAGCTCTTAAATCAGATGTCTGGAAACATTTTGGTTTCGCCGTGTCAAAAAAACGCAAAAGGAGAGAAGGTGGACAGACAATGGACTATGTGCAAACACTGCCACAGTAAACTGCGATACAACACAGGAAACACAAGCAACATGAGTCAGTTTGGGGATCACGAATCATTTGAATCAGTTCGGGAGTTCGTAGCGGGTTCGCGAATCATTTGAGTCAGTTCGGGAGTTCAAAGCGGGTTCGCGAATCATTTGAGTCAGTTTGGGGATCGCAAATCATTTGAATCAGTTCGGGAGTTCGTAGCGGGTTCGCGCATCATTTGAATCAGTTTGGGAGTTCGTAGCAGGTTCGTGAATCATTTGAGTCAGTTTGGGGATCGCGAATCATTTGAATCAGTTCGGGAGTTCGTAGCGGGTTCGCGAATCATTTGAGTCAGTTCGGGAGTTCGTAGCAGGTTCGTGAATCATTTGAGTCAGTTTGGGAGTTCAAAGCGGGTTCGCGAATCATTTGAGTCAGTTTGGGGATCGCGAATCATTTGAATCAGTTCGGGAGATCGGAGCGGGACCGCGAATCATTTGAATCAGTTCAGGAGATCGGAGCGGGACCGCGAATCATTAGAGTCAGTTTGGGGATCGCAAATCATTTGAATCAGTTCGGGAGTTCGTAGCGGGTTCGCGAATCATTTGAGTCAGTTCGGGAGTTCGTAGCAGGTTCGTGAATCATTTGAGTCAGTTTGGGAGTTCAAAGCGGGTTCGCGAATCATTTGAGTCAGTTTGGGGATCGCGAATCATTTGAATCAGTTCGGGAGATCGGAGCGGGACCGCGAATCATTTGAATCAGTTCAGGAGATCGGAGCGGGACCGCGAATCATTAGAGTCAGTTTGGGGATCGCAAATCATTTGAATCAGTTCGGGAGTTCGTAGCGGGTTCGCGAATCATTTGAGTCAGTTCGGGAGTTCGTAGCAAGTTCGTGAATCATTTGAGTCAGTTTGGGAGTTCAAAGCGGGTTCGCGAATCATTTGAGTCAGTTTGGGGATCGCGAATCATTTGAATCAGTTCGGGAGATCGGAGCGGGACCGCGAATCATTTGAATCAGTTCAGGAGATCGGAGCGGGACCGCGAATCATTAGAGTCAGTTTGGGGATCGCAAATCATTTGAATCAGTTCGGGAGTTCGTAGCGGGTTCGCGAATCATTTGAGTCAGTTCGGGAGTTCGTAGCAAGTTCGTGAATCATTTGAGTCAGTTTGGGAGTTCAAAGCGGGTTCGCGAATCATTTGAGTCAGTTTGGGGATCGCGAATCATTTGAATCAGTTCGGGAGATCGGAGCGGGATCGCGAATCATTTGAGTCAGTTTGGGAATTCGGAGAGGAAAAGAAAGTTTCTAAAGAAAAACTTGAACACTAGCTAAAGGATAGTTCAGTGTTTTTCAGAAGGCTTTTTGCCAGACTATTTAAGACTGTTTTTTTTAGACTGAAGTTTAAGTTATGTTCCTAAATACCAGTTTTAAATGGCTGCTTTTATTTGCCTTGCACATTTAAACCTGACTTAACTTGATCTTTGTTTGAACTTAAAGGGAATTCCCTATTGTTTACGATTGTTCTAGTTGCTTCTTAACTTAAACATTGCACAGAAGAATCAGTTATGCAACCAAATATTACGATACAGAATATTGATGTTCCTGACTACAACTTGCACTTTAAAAGCACTATGTGATCAGCGTTTTATGTTGTCATGGATCCATAAATACAACAATAAATTGCCTGTTGACTGGCAAAAGCAGAATAAATGTCAGTATTCTTTCGCTATTATCATCACAAACACTATCGTGAGCTATTTAACAATACCGTGAGCTTTTCCAAATTGTATCGTACCGTGAGATTTTGATATCGTTACATCCCTAAGTATGTAGAACATTTGAGATGATTTATCTTCGGTTTACTGTAATTTCCCTCTTAAGGTGTCACCTGTTTTCCTCACAATTCACACAGCCCTCGTTCGCTGGTAATCAATCTCACTGCTCTAATTAAAGAGTTACGGCCAATTAAGTAGTTAATGAGAGCCTGAGATGAAAATGCAAATAAAGCTGAGCTTAAGTTAGACGGGAAATGAAGGAAAGAGCTGAAATGGATCTGATATTGACAGTCTGAGAGAGTAATTAATTCACAGCAGACTCCTGGACTCAGTGTTTATCTGAAAACTGCTGTTCTGGGATCAGATATGCTCACGATAATATTAACTTGCTCACTGGGGGGTTTACAGACTAATACATTGAGCTGTAATTTTCTCTTAATTGAACTGAGAGAACGTACAACATTATAACTGCAGTCATTCTCCATGAAGCTGAAGATTAAAACAATGTCCACGGTCAAAAGTGCTGTATTAATAAAACATCACACTATTGTTTTATAAATATTATACAATTATTTTAAAAACACCAACATATTATACATTAGTATACAAAATATAATTTCATAATTTATTAAAATATAATTGTAATTTTAATTGAAGAAAAATTCAAACTGTTAATTTCAGATCTAGATTTGTTCACAATGTCAGGGCAGTGTTACTTAAATATTATTTATAAACCATTATATTATTTATAAATATTTTACAATTTTTTTTACACTTTTCATTTAAATTTTAGTTTAGGTTTTAAAAAAATTTATATGTTCTGTTGTCATTTTTAGTTATTTTATTTTTAGATTTAATTTACATTTGTTTTTTATTTTTTAGTTTCCAATTACATTTTTAATCTGATATTTATATTTTAACTAATTTCAAATTTATTTCAATTAACAATATCTAGTATTTTCTATTAGGAAAAGTATATTAACATGGGATTTTGAATATTAAATCAGCACCCATTCCTAAAAAACATTATAAATTAAAATTCTTAATTTCAAGCTATTATTTACAATTCAGTATTAATTATATACGATTACAGTATTAATTAATATTTTCAAATTAGCTTTTATTTTTAAATGTTCAGTTTTCCTTTTCACTTTAAAGTTAATGCTTTAATAATTCCAATGCCCTTTTGAAATTTTTAGTACTAATTTAGAAATTTTCCTACATATTTTAAACTCAGTGCTATTAATTTTAGTACTGCAGTTTAAACTTATTTTAGTTAATTCATAACTTTCTTCCAAAAATTTTCATCTAATATTTATATTTTAGTTTATTTCAGTCAACAAAAATCTGTGTAATGTTATAAAATATTTAATAAATCTAGGAAGAATACAGTAACCACATCTTTAAGTCTTTAAATCAGATTTATTATTAAATCAGCTCCTGTTCATAATCTCTTAATTTCTAGTTACTTTTTCTTACAATTTTAGAGAGATAACACTATTTGAAAATCAGCTAAAAAAAAAGCCAAAAATGCCCTTAAAGTTTTCAAAATGAAGTTCTTAGCAATGCATATTACTAATCAAAAATTAAGGTTGATATATTTATGATAGGAAATTTACAAAATATCTTCATGGAACATGATCTTTATTTAATATCCTAATGATTTTTGGCATAAAAGAAATATGTGTAATTTCAATGTTTTTTTTTTGGCTATTGCTACCAATATACATGTTATACTTAAGCAGCTGAAAAAACAGTAAATAATCCTCACCCGTGACCTCCAGGTTGACCGTATCCTGCTCATAATTTTCTCCCAGAGCGACGTGGCACCGGAAGCTCCCGGAGTCGTTGGAGCGGAGCTGGGAAAGCACCAGCGAGGCATTGAGCGGATCGGCCGAGTATCCGGGCAGACTGACCCGACCCACGTATGCCCGGTGCACCCTGACCACCCCGTCCCGAGCCGACAGCACCGTGTGCTCCAGCGCTCCTGCGCCGCGGCTCCAGCGGATGAAGGGCCCGTGTCCCGGGATCAGGACGGATGGCAGGGTGAACACACACGGGAGAAGAGCGGAGCCGGATAACGGGCGTCGCAGGGGAAGATGGGTCACTCTTCTGACCGTCGCCGGAGTCTCGGCTCGAGTAAGTCCTGAGAGAACAAACTGAGTCAGGTTTAAAGGTGACGTGTGCAGTGCTCTGGTGACTCTGGGTAAAGCGATACTCCACCCCAAAATTTTGTCATCAATCACTTATGAAATAAAAGTAAAAGCTCCATTAGTCTTCTACCCTTTAATGTTAAAGAGTCAATAATTACCTACAACCAGGGCTTGACATTAACTGTTTTGTTCACTAGCTAGTGGTTTTCCAAAGTTACTAGCCACGCAGCATTTTAACTAGCCGAATTTTTGTTGTTGTGAAATTACCTGCTAATATTTACTTCAACTAGATTTACAACCCTTTTAAATGTAAAACCACTGTTAGCTCTGATAAGGTTGTGTGTAAAGCTCCTTTTAAAATAAAACCATGTATTAAGATAAAAACATAAAACAGTAACTTCTTATTGCATAATAAAAGTGGTGCATGGTGCATTTTTTTGGTTTTAGTCCCCGTTTGGTTTAGATGATGTCAACTGATGAGAAAAGTAGGTGTTTGAGATATTATATTCTGATGAAAGTTTATGAAGGCAAATGTTTCGTTCCATAGAACACGAGTGTGAATTAAGAAAGCGAACGCAACCCTTTTTTATAAATCCAAGAAAAGAGAGCGAGCCACTGTAAATCTGTACATGCAACACCATTATTAAGTCAATGCTAGAAAACAACCCATTTTATTTTATACTCCAGGTTATTTGTTTCAACCTCTTTCATTCCTCAGCCTTTAAAACTGTGTTTACAGTAAAACAGTCAATTGATTTTAAACAGGATTTCAAATGTGAAGCTTGTATTTTTGTTAAAGTGAAACCTGATAGTCTCGGAACAAGTTAAAATGTATCATATTTTTTAAAAGTTCGGCGCATTAAATTGATTAAAAGTGACTCTAAAGACATTTATAATTTTAGAAATTATTTATCTTTCAAATAAATGTGGTTCTTTATATTCATCTGTGAATCCTGAAAAAATAAAATGCATCAGTTTCCACAAAATTATTTGTCAGCTAAAGTGTTTTCAACATTGATAATAATGTTTCTTGAGCAGTAAATCATCATATTTTCATGATTTCTGAAGATCATGTGACACTGAAGACTGGAGGAATGATGCTGAAAATACAGCGGAGCATCACAAAAATAAATTACAGCTTAACAGATATCCACATAAAAAACAGCTAATTAAAATAACAATAATATTTCACAATTTACTGAACTTAACTGTGATGAACTTCCTGCTAGGCTTGCGTTGTAAGTGCATTACTGTAAAATCATTTCCCACTGGTTCTTACACACAGATGCCGTCCACAGATATGCAAATGCAGGAATATTGCTTTATAAGTGAGAAGGGACGATGAACGGACGATCTAATCTCCCAAATCCATGCTCTTCGCTCAACTATGCATAACGAGAAACGCAGATAAAATCAATTGCAATTCTCCGTTCCACATGGATTTAGGGATGAGTGTATATCCCAGCATTTGAATAAAGATACAAGTGATAAAAGCTCAAATCTGCATTTAGATGGTCTCCATTCACCCCCCACGGCTTTGTCTTTGCGTAAAAACCAAGTCATTTTCCTTCGTAATGAGACGTAACTCAAACACACACGGCTGAATTACACCAAAACACAGAAGAAACCCAAAGAAATCATAAAGAAAACAAAGTCCATTTTGTCCTTAAATTATTAATGTTGATTATAATTACTGTTTTTCTGTGTTTTCATAAAAATATAAAATAGTATAAAATAAAAAGCAGTTAAACAAATGCTTAAAATATGAAAATACCATTTACATTTTATATTATCCTTGTCATTTTTTATACTTTTATATATTGTATATTAGTCATGATATATCATCATGTTTTTATCTATATAATGGCATTCATATTTTTACTTTTTTACTATTTATACAAAATTATATATGAGTATTTTAAAGAATAATGATAATATCAGAATTTTTCTCAAATTAACTGAGAGGTTACATTTTTAATATTTTCTATAAACAATATACATTATTATATTATGTAGTTTTTATATCTAAGATTAAAAAAATCATGAAATTACATGCATTTACAGTACATGCATATAAGCATATACTGCATATATTTTATGCATTTATCTATGCATTTATTTTAATTTTTATAATTTTTTTAAATTTGGATTTTAATCTTAATTTCAGGGTAAAAATATGTTGTTACAATATAGCAAACATGAGAATACAGCACAATCACATTTACACACGTCACACAATCAATCCCACCAGTGGCTTTCATAAATAAGATGCCATTGGACACAGTGGGTAATACACACACACTCTCTCTCTCTCTCTCACACACACACACACACAAACACACACTCACACACACTCCCATCCAACTCACAGAGGGGGGTTACAGATGAATGTATTAAGTGAATAACCTTTCCAGCTCCAAACACACACACACACACACACACACAGCACCTGCAGTAGTTTACACCTCTCAGCCTCACCATCATAACCATGGCAACCGCTTCCAGCAGCAGTAACCAGGAGCGACGGGAGGACGGGGGTTTGATGCTCGGCTCGATGCGCTAAATCTGATTCCAGTCACAAGCGTCCAAACAACACAAAGCCCTGCTGATCCGCCTCACAGGACCAACACTGATCCAAAACACAGGCAGCAGAAGCAAGCCGCCTACTAAGACGCCTTGTTAGGGCTAAAATCACATTACTCCAGAAATGCATGTGTATTGTGAGAAAGGCAATGCCAGAATCAGTGTGGTTATTATTAACTTAAACTAAAATTAAAGATGCTAAAAAATGTAATTAATAGCAATCATGCTAAAATATATTTATTTTGAGCATTGTTCAATACTTGAAGGCTAAATTTCAAAACTGTTCACACATTCAGCGTGTACTGAAGTCTATGTGGAACTGTGCATGCATTTTACATTGCTTTCAGACAAAATGCATGCAATGTCCACAAATCCCAAAAATTGAACTAAACATAATTAAAGCTACATTTTTTTTTTTTAATGAAAATAATTAATAAAAAAGGACAAAAGAGCATAATAAACTGACTAAAATGTAAAACTTAGCCATGGCAAATAACTGAAAATACAATTAATTCAAGCTGAAGTACTAAAATTTAAATAAAATACAAAATAAATTAAAGTTAAAAAAAAAAAAAAAAGACTAAATGGATAAAATAACAAAATTACAAATCAGAAATAGCTGAAACTGAAAAAAAGTTTTAAGTGCTAAAACAAACGAAACTAAAATGGAAAAATTTAATTAATAAATAAATAAAAATACATTCATAAAAGCTGCTAAAAGAACAAAAGCGCATGACAAAACAACAAAAACTTAGAAATGTTTATTTGGCAACTAACTTAAAATAAAAATAAGTTGAAGTACTCAATTTAAAACTGAAATAAATATAATTTAAAGATAAATGAAAATATATTTGATTAAAAACTAATAAAAAGGACAAATTAACATTAAAAAAATGACTAAATGGCAATTAACTGAAATAAAATGTTACGTTTAAGCATCAAGCTTACTAAAATGAAAGCGGAAATAAATATAAAGCAAAATATATATAATGGATAAAAGCATATACAATTTGTAAAACTAAAAAAAAAAAAGTATTAATAAATACTAAACCATATAAATGATACTAAAATATCACTTCCCTGAATGCTTCAGATGCAGGATAAAGAAAAAAATGTAGATTTAAAAAAAACTTGCGAATTAGCATCAATAGAAACTAGTCATTTTACCCAGTTCTTGCATGTTCTGTACATTTCCCACATGAAGCGCTGTATAAATCAGTTCTGAGGTTCAGTTACAGTCAGGATGCTGTCTGCATTTGGTCTCTGTGTGTGTGAGAGAAAAAGTGTTTTTGTGAGCAGATGTGGCACTTTATTGCAAAGGAGGGAAATAATTAAATTCCCCCTGTGCTCTTTCATTTCTCAGATACACTTTCATGGCAATCTGACTTTCTTTTTCAATCAGACTGATGTAGACGTGTGTGTGTGTGTGTGTGTGTGTGTGTGTAACCAATCCTCTGTTCTTCAACAATCTGGTAAAGCTGAGACCTGTAGGTTCCTTTAGCAGTAGAGCTGTAGGTGCTTTTAGCAATTTGTAGCAAATTTTAGCAATAGAAACAACACAGTGCATTGCAAAAACTTTTTTGAAAGAATTGCCCCAAACTTGCAGGTGTCTTTCTTCTGTTGAACACAGAAGAAGATATTTAGAAGAATGTTTCTGGTCTCCATTGATTTTTATAGAAATGTTGTCCATATTATGGAGGTGAATGGGGACCAGGAATTATTTTGTTACAGACATACTCCTATCAAAACATCATCTTTGTGTGAAGAAAGAAACTCATTCAGGTCTGGAAAAACATGACGGGGAGTAAATGACAGAATGAAAAATTTTTTAGGTGAACTACTCCTTTAAGACAAAATTGAAAAATAATTATATTTCTGTAAAGAATCTTACAAAATATTTCAAGAAATGCACAAAAGAATATGAACGAAATGAATGAAAGCTTAATATGAAAATTAAATAAACAAAGATTTATAAAAGTGACAAGCATTTATTACTGGATGTATAATTATTATATATTGGATGAACTGGTCTTTATGTTTTTATTTTTTATTACTATTGAAAAATAATCCACTAGACTAAATAAATAATCTAAATAAATTTGAGAATTTTACTGAATCTTTTCTTTTCTCTCAAATTCAAATCATTCTATTTAAGAAATATTTTTCACAATTATTTCTAATTTAGAAAATATTATGTAAAACAAATATAAATTTATTTGCAGCAATTGTTATGCATGTGTTTTACAATCTTTAAATTAAATAGTGTAATGCATTTATAAATACGAACTAATGTGTACCCATAGACCATAAAACCAGTGCCATCCACAAATGCATATTACTAATGAAAAATTAAGTTTTGATATATTAACAGTTGGATATTTACAAAATATCTTCATGGAACAAGATCTTTACTTTACATCCTAATGATTTTTGGCATAAAAGAGAAATCTATAATTTTGACTCGCTATTGCTACAAATATACCTCAGTGACGTAATCTGCTTTTGTGCTCCAGTGCCACAAATCACCTTATTGTAAAGAGTTAACAAAATTGTATTCATAAAATTTTGTTCATACAATGAAAATCTATGTTTTTTCCCCCCTCCAAATATTTTTTTTCTTACACAGGTACTAAGAAAGTCACACAAATTTACTGCTTTAAGTTAGCAGTTTTTACATTAAACCAGTCGCCTGTCAGTGACCAGCAGCTTTGTGTCTGTCGTATATTTCGAGGTCCGTTCTAAAGAGGGCAGGTCTGAGTGTTCAGGGGGCATTAATCGTCTTGACAGGAGGGAGTGATTTCCCATCATCCCTCAAAGCAGCCACCCATCGCTAAAGAGACTAATGAAAGAGCCTCTGACTGAAGCTGCCAGTGAAAACATTTGGACTATAGAGCATTCTGCAGTCGCTCACACACACACACACACACACACACACACACACACACACACACACTCAGACACACACACTCAGACACACACAAGCACACACATGCATATAAGCTGCTTTGTAACTGAAATAAGTTATTATTTTTCGAAATTACAAATGCTATTTTAACAGGAAAAAGTGTTAATTTACAAAAAGAAATATACACTATATATATATATATATATATATATATATATAATTCTTTTCTGTAAAAACAGCATTTGTAATTTGTTTATATGTAATAATATGTTTATATATATATATATATATATATATATATATATATATATATATATATATATATATTTATATAAAATACAGGAAACTAGATGTCAATCAAATATAAAATGCATCTGAGTTGACATTATTTTGATTTGTGCTTACCTCAAAGTGCAATAATTCTGTTGAAATGTAAAAAGAAATTCTGAAGTGACTAATAATTGCAATTATAATTTGGAGCAAAACAACTGTGAATATGGATTTAACAATTACCATGAAGTGCAACTAAACAGCTAAAATATGACTGAATGTCCACAGTTTTCATTAAATGTCCAACTAAAATATTAATCTCGGGTATACAGTAAATAACGTTTTGTTTTCTTAAATTTCGTCATCATCAAGAAAAAGTTTTTCTTTTGTATTCAAACAGATGAAATAAGGAACAGGTTTGGAATTTTACAAGCAGAAGTACCAGAAAAACAATGAGTCGAAACCTTCGGGAACCATTGATATTGTAGTTATTAGCTTCACAACATGCTAACATCAGATGTCTTTTTAGGATGCCATGTCATGTTGCTCTTTCCAGCTGTTACTGAATGCAAGAACATGCCCTGTGTGAACCGCCCCGTACGCATGAGTCCCCGTTTTGCTTCAGATGTTTTTAAGAGAGAACGAGTGAACCAGAACTCACCACATTCTGCTGAGAACACAAGCAGAAGCGCAAGAACCTGGACCCCAGCAGCGCCGACACACACCATCCTGTGAAGAGAACAGGACAAAGAGAAGGTGAAAACCATGAGATTCATAATAGACAAACAATACTGGCTGTGTTTCAACTTCAATAGCTATACAAAGAGAAATTAAGTGTGCACTAAGAAAGTAGTGCAGCATTGGGACATACTGCACTGCGATGCATACTATAGTAGTTCAGCTGTTCATATAATAGCATAATAAAGGTAAACAGACAACTATACAGGTTATAACGTGGGTTTAGGACCAAGATCATGTATTAACAAAGTCAGTTCTTGCTTTAAAGCAATATTTAAAATGTACTAAATGTAGGACTCTATGATTTCCACAATCCGGACAGAATCCATTAATAAAAACAGAATGTGGAATGTCATGGAATTTTAGAACAACAAAT
This sequence comes from Carassius auratus, assembly GCF_003368295.1. NCBI lineage: Eukaryota > Metazoa > Chordata > Actinopteri > Cypriniformes > Cyprinidae > Carassius > Carassius auratus. The sequence goes on along the minus strand of NC_039269.1, from coordinate 6,496,756 downwards.
CAAAAGAAGTTCAGTGCACTTAAATCAAGTGACGATATGGACACTAGTTAATATATATTATTAATATTACTAAGTTAATTTAAAAATAGTCTTTTTTTTTATTACCAGAAAAAAATAAAAAAATTATTTCATAGGACCCTACACATTAATTTACACTTGTAATACATTTCTGTTAAATTGTATATTTAATGATAAAATGCTTTTTGGTTAACAAAATTTGATTTAACAATAAAAAAATAAAATAAAAAATCACACAAAATCCAGCGAAAATATAATAGGAAAAAAACCTGAATCTGGAGAGAAAAAATTTATTCAATAGGGCTTTAAAATTGTGGTTGCAATCAAACACACCCAGACCTTTCCTGCATTTACACCCTAACGCAGGGTCACAAGAGGCTGAGAGATCAGGAGGGTGTGAATTTGGTGCCAGCCCACAGGATGTGTGAGATGATTTCTAGCCCTCTATACATTATGCATGCTGCGAGGACTCGCTCCTTGATCTCACTCGACTGGCACCAGCATCCCGACACTCAGCTTAATGCTCACAGACGCTCTGCCAACAGCACCTCCACTGAGAAACATGGAGAGAGAAGGAGAGACGCCAGCATTTAAGAGCCAAACCGCACCAGAGACAGCCAGAGAGAGAGAGAGAAAGACACAAATAAAAGGGACGGAAGACTTATTTACAGGCATGGGAAGGTCGTGCACCGGCTCGGCTCCAGTATTGTAATGTCAGAGGAGTTTGTGAGCAAGCTAGCAGCTATTCTCTGTACTGTGAATGCAAACTTGCTGACGCTCCAGGCGTTTAGCATTTCAATTCCTGAAGGATTCGGCAGCGCTTTTGTCAGAGGTGATTTAACTTACATCGGTTAGCTGTGCTATTCATAGCGGTAACTAGAGACACAGCTGAGGCCGAATCATGAGCGGGACTTTAACAAACTGAAAAACTGCAGCATTTATTATAAGCAAACGCAAAAAAAAGGCTTTGTGTTTATGGGATGTATGAAAGCCGTCCCGTAGCCCACGGCTGTTTGATGCAGACTGCACACTAAAACAACAAGCACACAGCTTTTCTCATCAGCCCGACTGCAAACTACAAGTGAGGAAGAACTAATAACTCCATTTCTGGACTAAATTGCCAACATAAGACCAAAATCTGGCATGAAAACAGTGAAGTAGTATTACAGTAAATAAAAAACGAATTAAAGAATAAACGGAGCAATTCCAATAGGGTCCTCACACTGCAGAGCTTGGGCCCTAAACATAGCTAAAATAAAAGTACTTAAAAATGTAATTATTTTATAACTGACCAAATTTAACAATAAGGACATTTATAATGTTGCAAATTTTTTTACATTTCAAAACGCTTTCGAACCATACATTCTCTTTTCAAAAAAAAAGAAAAAAGCATAAAAGATACTGTAACTAGTGTAAAAACGACGTATTTTTCACAACAAAATGAGGCACAAGGACTCCTGGAAATACAACGAACATAAATCTCAGCAACTATTCTCAGAAACTCCAGTACATCCAAAATTGTTACAAAGAAACTCAATTAACACATTGAATTAAATGTGAAATTGTATTTTGTTGTAAAACACACGAATAATGTTGGTTTTTGATATTCAAAACTATATATATAAAAAAAAACATTTAAAGATGCAACTAGTGTAACTTGAGCAAAAGAAATAAGTGATAAAAAAACATATTCCACAAAATATGAGGTACAAGGACTTCTGGAAATACCATTGAACATTGGCTCAAATGAATCAGTGAGTTTCATCCAAATGTGTCGCTTTACTAAAATAAATCAGACCGATTATAAAGGAGATCGTGTTTTATTACTGATCAGCTCGCTCTGTGCAACACAATGTGACATAATCAGCAAAAGCTACACAGCTTCTTAAGTAAAGCAGCTTGTTTCTGGAGAAGCTGCATTTTTCACAGATAAGCTACTGTCACACTGACAAATGTTCGTAGGGCTGTTACTTTTAGTTAACAGCCTTTCCAGCACTAGTGTGTTAGATAGATTCGGTTTAGAAAGAACAACAGATCTGAAATCTGATAATATACGCACTATGGGAGGATTTGGCTGAAGATGTAAACAGCAAACGCAAACATTTCTCCTCCAATGATCTGAGCTGCTCTCAACATTCATTTTAAAGCTGTACACTCTTACTGGATGACAAATACTTAACTTGTTTGTTTTATCTTTTAGTTTCTACTATAAGAGTTTAAGAAAAAGATTCAATATGAAAGCACAATATCTGAGCAATAAAACAACATGAAATGATAATGACGTCTGACTGACAGCTTGCAAAACAAGCTATATGTCAGACTGGCTGAGATATGCTGCGATATTTGTCTGAAATGTCAGTCGAGTCACTTTATGTGATTATAAACACAAGCTTGAGCTTTCTTTTCTTTGAGAGACTTCAGCTGCATCTTAAGCAGAAGAAAGGGAAGTTTAAAAATAATTCAGAGTGAATGAAATGAATATAATGAACATTTTAAATGTTCCAAATTATTTCTATTTTAAATAAATGCTGTTCTTTTCGACTTTCTATGCATCAAAGAAGCGTGAAAAATAAAATTAATCACAGTTTCCCCAGATGAAGACTGGAGTAATGATGCTGAAAAAACAGATTTGATCACAAAAATAAATTACATTTTAAAATATTATCACACAGAAACAACTGTTTTAAGATAGTCTGCCAAACTTCAAGATTTATGATTAACTATTCCCATAATGGTCAATCTGATCTAGTGTCGTAAATGCAAACCAAAATCCAGTGGTTTTTTTTTTTTTTGTATCATTGAGATACTTTTAAAGTTTATATTTACATTTTATATTTCACTTCAAATGTAGTTGAAGCTTTAGTAATTTCCCTGTGTGTTGTCATTTATAGTTATGGTTTCCTAAAAAAGTGTCTAATTTTCATTCTTTTTTAATTCAGTTTTAGTTAATTTAGTTTAGTACTTAGTTTGTTTAGCCCTAAATGAAAGTTTAAGTAATATTTTTTTTTCTCAATACTAAAAAAAGTAATAATTAAAAAAAACTGAAATAAAATAAAATAAAATCATTAGATGGAAAATATTTAATTTTAAAAACTTTAATGAAAATTTGAAATGCTGCTTTAGCAACTAACTGAAATAAAATAAGTCTGAGATAAAGTGCTAAAACTGAAAATAAATCTAAAGCTTAATAGAATAAAAAATGAATAAAAGACAATAGCCTATAACCAAATTATTTCAACAATTCAACAATAAAATTAAAATTTTCCATAATTCAAAATATTAAAGAATACTTTAATAATAAATAATACTAAAGTACTAAAATATACTCAAACTAAAAAATGTTGAATAGAAATGTGTAAACAACTAAAATTAATCAAAATAACTTCAACATAACAAACCTTAAACTTAAGCTAAAATGAAAACAAAATATAAAAACAAATTCCGTAATGTTACATACGTACATAATAAAACAACTGGTTCAATAAATGTGCATTATTTTATCCAATATTTGTGGTTACAGTGTATTTGCAATCATATTAAATTACTGCATTCCTAGTCAACACAGCTTGTTGCTAAGTGATAGATGCAAATATGCAACAACAACAACAACAACACCATAAATACAAACATTGCAATTTGTTAAGCAGTGCATTTTAATACATATATGATCATTGCATCCTCAGCATTGCAACGATGCTATATGTGTGCTGTCTGTGTAGACTTAGATTCATGATGTTCCACTCTATACAGACAGTATGCAGTAAGACGACTCACTAGGGTGCTCACTGTGCACAGATTCACAGACGGGTCAGAAAGTGTGTAACTCTAATGGACTCCTGTAGCTCATCAGCACATCTGAGAGAAGATAATGAGAGATAATGAGCATTAATGAGCCTTTCGCTGCACTCCAATGCCTCTTCAGATTCAAAGAGGGACGAGACATTAAAACAACAAACAGCCTTGAACACAACACACAACTCTCAGGAGGCTTCAGAGCTCAACAGAAACTCTACAGACGGGAACTGAAGCCTCCTGGCACAACATCACTTGCTGCATATGAAAAAAAATATTATTTGGAGCTGTTATTAAAGCAGCTTATACACACAACATTTTAAGTTTGAGGTCAGTGTTTTTTTGTTCAATAATTAACACTGTTATTGAGGAAGGATGCATTAAATCCATCGAAAGTGACAGCAAAGATATTTATAATGTTACAAAAGGTTCCTATTTCAAATAAATGCTGATCTTTTCAACTTTCTGTTCAGAAAAAATATCCTGAAAAATAAAGTGTGTCTCAGTTTCCACAAAAAAATTAAGCGACTAAAATAGAAAACATCAGAAATGTTTTGATATATCAGCTTATTAGAATGATTTCTGATGGATCATGTGACACTAATGATGCTGGAAATTCAGCTGCACATCACAGAAATAAATTGCATTTTATGATAAACTCCCACAGAAAACAGCTTTCTTGAATTATAATAACATTTCTGATTTTTACTGTTTTTCCCGTATTTTTTATCAAATAAATGCAGCCTTGGTGAACAGAAGAGTCTTTGTTCAAAAACATTTTATACTAACCCCAAACTACAAAAATATATCTACAATTTATATCAATAAACCACACATTATTTTTTGCAAAAAATAAAATATATATTTTAACCACTTCACACATATAAAATCTGTTTTCCTGAAAATAATGATCAATGTAGGACCTCAGCTACATATTTAAATGAGCACAATTCGACAGCAAGGTTCAAAATATCACATAAATCCAAATCTATGCAAGGCATATAAACACACACACACACACACACACTAACACTTGTAGACACTGTTAGATTTCATGGAGATGTGGGTGTATGACTTCATTCATATGAGCTGGCATTATAGAAAAGAGATCAGAAATCATAAACAAACTCCAGCTTTCAGATGAGTTTGAGTTTTAAAGAGATGATCTGTTGCAACTAAACCCACGATTAAATACAATCTCCAGACACGTGCATGTACACAAACACACTGCTTCTCATTCCTCTGTGTTTCTCACATATTACAGTGCTTCTCATCCCACACACACACACACACACACACACCAGAATGAAGCAGCTCTCCTATTCAAACCGGTTTAAATCTAATATGGTTCTGGAGCAGCGCTGACATTAACATGCAGGAAAGTCTGTGGAAGTCACAACCACCCACAGCAAAGACGAGCCACACGTCTCTGTAATATCTGCTCCAGACAGCGATGAGATCTAACGGAGAGATCTTCAAATCAACTGATGATCTCAGCTGCTCTGCATTCGTTTTAATACTCTCAACTCTTCCTGGAGGATAGGGATCATTGTTATTTCTCCTGATGTGTGTTTACTCACACTTACATCTGAGTCTCATTCATCAAGAGGAGTCATACAAACACACACAGGTCAAAGGTCAAACCATGATCAATGCTCACACTGTATGTCACAACTGAGCTGAGATCTTTTGTTGTGAAACAGCAAGTAAACTCATATCAAATGATATGCATCAATATACCACAATTAGCCTAAATTTGATTCTGTTTAAATTTATTATTGCTTTCATAAAATACCAATAAAGTGCTTTGAAATAAGACATTTTGAATTCAGTGTTGTTACAGTTTCAGTTGTAACATTATTTAAAAATATCTGTAATTGTTATTGTTATTTTTTTAAGCAGTGTTGACAATATTAATGATTATTTGATTATTAAAAACAACAACTTTGTTGTCTCTTTTCTTTAATCTTTCCTATGTATTTGAACAATGCTAGAAACTTCCTGTGTCTATTTGTCTCATCAATCTCTTGATGTATTCCCCAATTGTAAGTCACTCTGGATAAAGTGTCCGCTACATGAATAAATGTAAATATAAAAGTAATATTGAATTATTTGAATTGTTAATTTTGTTTTTAATGATTTTGCTTGTTTTTCTTAAATGCATGCTTTAGGATATTAATCCACAACAATAGATCCTACATCACAAAGCAATTAGTAAAATAACATTTATAGACAAAATTCTTATAAACATAAACTTTCTACACATGCAAACAAATGCAACTCAACCTTTTTTTTTTTTTTTGCATGGGACACATGCATGTTTTGCACCCTTAAAGCATCTGTATACACATAAATACACCCTCACATGAAATGAAGCACAGTTTTTCTCTCAACTGGTGCCAATTCAACACAGAAAACTGTGTCAGGCGTCTTTACAGAAAAACAAACAGATCAAAGTCTTGCCAGTGGCTATCAGCGCTTCATGGCCTATTACTGTAGGACTTTAGAACAGCTGAGCACAAAACCCAAAGACAAGAATCATCTCTAAATGAGAAGAGACATGAAATAATGAAGCTTCAGGCCAGAGGCTTGTCAGCCGGTTAGCTCAGAGAGAGACAGAGAGACGGACTGATGGTAAGACAGACTTCTGACAGGCTAACGATCGTTATTCACACTGATAATAACTAACAAAAATAGCTTCACATAGCCAGCGGTCTTGAGCGGAAAATCTGGCTGCAAACTCTCCGGCAATGCGAGTGTTAACCGGCCGTCTGGTTGCCATGGTTACTCCGGAATACTGGGAGACACAAACTAACCATGGAGGGAAAAAAAACGCTTCATTGTGTTTTTGCATATGGATGTCTGTTCACACTCGATGGTGGTGAGACTCGGCGTTTAACACATTTCTGTTGCAGCTTTTAAAGGTCTGCAGAAAAACAAACACATTATTCCATACCATAAATGTTGGAAAATATACTATTTTCTCAAATAAATATTCACAATAGTTCTTATAGGAATTATAACTGTAACATTATTCATCAAAATATATATATTTTTATAATTAATAAATATTATTATTAAAATAAGTCGTTATTATTTTTTATTTGACTATTACCGATTATTTTAATTTATTTATTCTCTTATTTTAAAAATAAAAACTGGCACTAAAATTATGTGCATTTTAAATGCATGTAAAAACAGCGTTTTATATGGGAAAGAACTATAAGGTCCAATATAATTGTTGATTTGATTGTTATTAATTATTTGAATTCATTTTAAATAAAGAAAAACTAACATTAAAAACAAAAACAAAAAATTATGCATGTTTAAAAAAAAATACAAAATGTTTTTTTTTATAATTTCTATTTATATTATTAGGGTAAGATTATTATATTGTTATATATTTTTTAATTTTATTGAATATTATCATTAAAAATAAATGATTATTGTTTTTTATTTGACCAGTTATTTTAATTTATTTTCATTAGTAATTTTAAATGAAGAATAAGTGGCATAAAAATTATGCATTTTAAAAAATAAATGGTTTTACAGGGAAAACAACTGTAATGTTATTAGTACAAATATTGTTTTCATTATTCAATATTACAAATAAGTGACTTATTTCTAATTTATCATTTTAATTTCTTTTAAATAAAGAGTTAACATTAAAAACTATATGAATTTGAAAAAAAAATGTTTTAGAAGGGAAAATATATTTTTTTATTATTATTACATAATATTATTAAAAATAAGTTTCCATTATTTGTATCAATTATGTGAATTCATTTTCCAATAATTTATTTAAATAATTAATTTCAAATAATTTAATACATTTTAAATAAGGAACAACTGGCACTAAAAATGATACATTAAAGATGCAAAAAATAATAGACACTATTTTTTTCTATTCGATCTGACCCTTTTTTATTCATGCAAACTAATATATTCAGGCTGATTTAGTTATTATCAATCATTTGGAATAGAACAGGTGAATGTACATGTTAACCAACAAAACAATTGTACAGTGATAATTTCGAAATTGCTTCTTTATAATTTTAATGATCAAATTTGCACTGTAATTGCAGGAGAGAAACATGTCACTGTGGTGTAAAACACAAATCCTGTCACATTGTATCAAGCCAAACACGCTAAAAGGTGCTTCATATCAGCGTCTGTCTGAGAAAACAGATGATAAACACAAAGAAATGGAGAGCCTTCCTTTGTTTGACTGTTTCTCTCTCTCTCTCTCTCTCTCTCTCTCTCTCTCTCTCTCTTTCTTTAACTGCCCATTACACGTCTATTGAGGACGGCCGAGGGGGGCTGGGAAAGACCTCCTGCAGACCCACGGCGCGACAGAAGATGTACAATTAAAGAGAGAGATGCTGGAGAATAATAGCAGGTTTCTTTTCCTGTGAGAGGGGTATTTACATTAGTGAAAGGCTTTCAAATTGCAAGTTAAAGACCTCCAAGGATAATGATTTGTTTCAGTGCAATGCTTTTCCCTGACCCAAGATCTCTGGCTTTGAGGACATTTACATCATCCTCAACTAAAAATAACAATTATATTATTATTTTCTAAAGATGATGCAAAAAACAAGTCATTCTGAAAAAAGAAAAAAAATCACACATTTTGTTCTGGTTTTATGCAAGTCAAATATGTTTAGAGTACATTAGATTACATCAACATCAAGTTTCAACCATGCAAATCCCACCATAAAGGCCTGAATAATAGCAATAGTGATGCTTGACTTAGCAAACATTAAACACAATAAACATCAGTCTCAGCTCAGCAAATAATAGTAATGAAGATCTGACATGTAAATTTACTGTATGTTATTCATGCAAATACATTAGCAAGACAAAAGCATTACAGAAGCCCCAGGAACAGTCATTAATATTCCCACAAACACATTGTCTGAGTGTAAACAGTGTCTGGAGCAGGATTTAGTCATGAGACAGCAGTGAGTGAATCAGGAGCTGTCCAGTGCTGAAACACACTCACAAAACATTACTTAAAATAAAACATAGAAATTGTTAGATTTTGCTAGATTTGGCTGAACACTATTTTGGGTGGCTCAGCAAAATACTAGATTTCTCTTAAACATAACATAACATAAGTAAGCTTGACCAAAGTCCTTGTGGGGAGAAGAAATTGTTGAAGGTAGCAGTTCTTCAGCAGTGATTTTGTCTGTGAGATCAGACCTTTATACCTGGTAACAAACGTGCTACAAACAATACAACAACACCCCAATGATAGTGTAACCTCATGATGACCTTATAGGATTTCTACCATGGAGAACCTGTGATGCATTGACCTAATGAGCTAATTACATGGGCCATTTGGGCCACACTTTTGTAAACTGTTTGAGCTGATTGCATCTGAGACACAGTCACAATGTAAATGCATCTGACTAAAGATACACACAATCTTATTTTTTACATGCATTAAAAATAGTTTACAAGCATTAAAAAGACTGAAGAAGCTAAACAAGGAGGATTCAAAGACTGACACTAAATTAGCTTATGAAAATATATGCATTATGTACTAGATGTATAAAAATAATTAATGCATAGGATTTTATAGAGAATGTTTTAATTATGGTGGGAGTTTTACCAGCTCTTGTGCTGCATGCATGCTTATGATGAACACGACAAAAATATGGTTTATGTAGCACTTACATATGATATGCGTGAATAAAACTCTTGCTGCTCATAAAAAGCAGTTTCTCCTAGACGATAAAGAGGTTAAAGGGAGGCCAATGGAGCCGTTTGCTGAAGTCTCCTGCTCTCAAATGCTCCTCCTCTAGAGCTGTGCATTAGCTCAACTGTGTTTTAAACTCTTGACCAAATTCTGCCTTAAAATGCTGCCTGACTCATTCGTTTTCTGCTTGTAGTTTCTGGACAAAAATCTGAGACAAACCCAACTTTTAAATGAAGTTTGCATCAGAATCAGTCTGAGTAATACACATTTCCTCTTAAATGTTTTTTTGCAGCTATGCAGTTGCCAGGGCATTGCTACATTATGCAGTAGTTAGGTTGATATGTGTGGTTTCCAGTGCATTGCTATATAGTTGCAAGTGCATTGTGGGTAGTTGCCAGGGTTTTTCAATGCAGTTGTTAGGATGTTGTGGGCAGTTGTGTGTGGCTTCTAATGAGTTGCTATGCAGTTTCTAGTGCACTGTCAGGGATTGCCACATCGTTATAAATTTTTTGTAGTAAACATGTTCATCAGTTCAGCAGGCATTAATGCCTCACATATCTTCTTAAAAATGTAACAAAATCTTCCAAATAGAGTTTCACACCCTGAAATAATTTTTAAATGTGCATTTCACATAACATTTTTACAAAGCTACAATTTACTTATGTTACACTCAAAACTGCTCTTTTTTTTACATCAAATGAATGAATAAAATGGCCTTGAAGCTAATAAAAGTATCTCATTCAGGTTGCATTCATTCATACTTAAGATGCATGGTTGAATCCAATAACAAATAACATCCGAAATTAAACCTTGAGCAGCATTTTGTGTTTTTTTTTTTTTTTTTGCTGTTGTTGTTTTTTGTTTGTTTTTGTGCAGCCTGTCCTCTTTTGCTTTTACAGTAAGGAAAAAGCAGCGTGAACATTCTTTAAAACATCTCCTTTTGTGTTCAGCAAAAGAAAAGAAACTCAAATGGATTAAGAGCACATGAGGGTGGATTCATCTCTTCAGGAGTGTATGTATGCATAATAAAATAACCACCAAATAAAGTTGAAAGGTTCTAAAAGAGCCGTGTTTCTTTCGGCATGTGTCTGGCGGGCTTCCAGAGACCCTCCCGTGAACTCACACACATCCAGACACAATTAATTCTGCATGAGACTGAAGAAGCGTGTCTTGTGTTCCTGAGGCGCTTGTATGTTTGCACACAAGGTTACAAGTGTTTGTTTCTCAGATTTTTACCTTTTCTGAAACAAATGCATTTTTTGAATATTTGCTTGCACACCACTATCAAGATGTTTAGTTGCAAATGTATGTGCATGTGTGGTTCAGTTTAGTTATGTTGAACCTCATCTACGTTCTACTGCAGAGAGTAGCAGTATAAACCAACCGATACAGCAAAGATTTTAAACTCAGACTAGCAGCGTGCTATTTAAAAAAACATCACGTCCACATCACTTCATTTGCTGCTGATCCATGAAGATGAAGGACTTCACGCACATACACTGAAGGCAAACGCTGAGAACCATGTCTTAAACACTTCTACGCTCAATAACCAACCGATACAGAACAAAGAAAAATTCACAATGAAGCTATGAATTTTAGACACTTTAGGTAAAATCATATATATTACAATACAGAAAACCATTCAAAAATGTACATAATTATTATTATCATTTTCTATTGATTTTTAAATTAAAATCAATATACTGCAAATGCTTCCCAACACATATTGTAAACCACAATGATTTGTTAAATATTTAAAAATTTAAAATATATTTTTAAAAATTGCATACTGTCTCATAATGCTGCAACATCATAATCTAAATGGCATCTTGGTGCAGAATTCTATTTATCCTTTCTTTCTTTTAATTTTGGAGTGAAACATGATCTATATTGATATGGACTGAATAGACCATGGCCTCAGAAAATGTTTTCAATGCTCACATAGACACTGTGTGTGTAAGAGAGTGTCATAAAGTGGTTATAATGGGGAATAAGAGCCTCTGATATTGAGTTGAGCTGCTTTTTGACCAGACTGGTTCTTAAGGAGAACAAAGAGATAGAAACCATTGTCTTTGTTATAACTTCAATTATATGCACAGGCTTAATTTTTATTATCATGCCAATAAAGCTGCTTTGAAATTGGATTCTGATTATGTGTTAGTAAAAGAAAGAGGGATTCGTTCTGCATCGATCAGATTTGTGATCTATACATATCACCTGATTTCTCTGACCTGTTCACCCTCTGTTCCCTTCACCCCTAAAACACCATCTCATTATCATACTCCAATAAATCCAACACCATTAATCCTCTTATTTTCACCCTAACCTCTCATCATCCCTGTAGACCCGTGATTAAACCCAAAAACCGCAAATTGCAGACGATCCCAGAGGAAATGCTGATGGAGAATCCCGGCAGCTGTCTGAGTGGCCCGTGATAATGATGTCACAGCACCGCGGTCAGTGTGTCGTACAGGTCTGAAGAGCCTCTACACGGTCGGTGGGGTTGTGAAGATGAATGACGGGATGAATAATAAATGCCTGCAGCTGCTGGAGACTTTTTGATCTCCAGCAACTTCAGTACAGCTGCCACAGGGAACGAGATCTTAGTGTACACCTCTCGTCGAGAACCGCAGCTGCCTGTCGAGCACACTTACTAATGCACACCGACACTGATATCTCTCTTCTGCTACAAAGGAGCAGCGAGAGCATTCATAAGCTGATATTTACAGCAGTACCCTGTTCGTATGTACAAGCCAACGGCTTCAGGAATCAGCAGATCAGAGCAGGAACTATTTCTGATTTGATTTGACTCTTAAAAACATTACAACACAAAGCATGTTTTTAAGTAAGATTTTTATGGTGAATCACTGCTTGCATTCTTCAGTATCTTTATTGCAATGGTGGGATTTTGACATTTATTTTATTCTGTTCTGCACTTCTCTTCTGCTCTACTGTACTATTTTTATTACATTTATATTCATGCATTTAGCAGATGCTTTAATCCAAGGTAACTTGGCAAAATAAGAAGCATCTTATGCACTGATTTGAACTTAAATACTTGCATGCAATCTTTTTGCAGCATCTTGCAATGCACAGAGCATACATCTTTTGCATTGATTTCCTTTGTCCAATATCTTGTGACTTGCAATGTTAGTGGGATTTCTTATAATAACTTTTACTGCATTATTTATCTGTCAACTCTCTTCTGCATTTCACTTCTGCTCTAGCTTGTGTACTAATCAATCTTATGGCATTTATGCATTTAGTAGAAGCTTTGATCCAAAACAACCTGCAAATCAACGTCTCATAGTGTGATTTTAACTTGCATGCAATATTTGTGCAGTCTCTTTCAACTTGCAATGCAGTGGTGAGTTTTTGGCATTTTCTAGTACTTCGACTGAACCATTATATATTTCTGTGTTTTTACTGTGTTTCAGTTCTTATTTCATTTTATTTAAATGGTTATATGTATGCATTTAGAAGGTGCTTATCCAAAGAGTCTCACAAATAAGAAAATCTCTTATACTATGATTTTAATTTAATATTTACATGCATTCTTTGTTTAATATCTTGCAACTTGCAATGCAGTAGATGGATGCTTTTATGCAAAGCAACCTGCAAAAAGAAATATCTTATACTATGATTAACTTAAGAAAATATTTACATGCATTCTATGCATTCTTTGTTTTATTTTGCCATTACCTAAAACTTTTACTGCATTGTTCTATATTATGCATACTATTATGGCTATTTTAATAAAATGCTTACAATGTTCTATCTTTTCTTGAATAAAACCCTCTGCAGCATTAAACGTAAATATATACAACATCAATCAGGATTTCTTGTGACTTATTCAGATGTCTAAAGTATTTCCAAAAATCTCCCACAAAGACGATGCACTAACATTCACTACCATTGCACATTTGTGCAGATGCTGAAACAGAACCAGATTTTCATATTCAGACAATCAAATCACAAAAAATTACATGCTGCTCAAACGATCTGGATGCGATTACAGACATCTAGACGGTTAAATCGGATTTGAAAGATCCACTAAATCAGACATCCATCCACCAAAACCTCTACTGCTACATTAATCCGCAACTAACAGTTAATGAAAAGGTTTCCTTTTTACCCGGAGTCGTTCTCGTTGTCAGAGCTGAGAGCACGAGTCCACACCGGCCGACCGACTGAAGATCAGCTGAGAACCGGTGCCTCTGGCGGAGAAAGAGCCGAGCCGAGCCGAGCCGAGCCGAGCCGAACTGAGCCGAGTCTGCTGGAACTTCAGTCACGTGAAATTAAATGAACTACACGAAAGAAGCTGTGATTGCTCTCGAACAGTTTCTGACGTTAAAGCAATGACAAGCACCGGCTCATCCGCGGAGAAACGGGCACAAGAGAGACGCGCAGATTATCCCCGGTCTCTCCGCAGCGGAGCCTCCGTCTACTGAGAGATCAGAAACAAAAGCGTGTGCTGGAGAAGAAGAGAGGAGCACAGCCCTCCACAAAACCCCCTCCCGGACCTGAGAGAGAGAGAGAGAGAGCCATACCGATCCTCTTTAATATTAATATTTAATATGCCCCTTTATATATATATATATATATATATATATATATATATATATATATATATATAGGTGCTGGTCATATAATTAGAATATCATCAAAAAGTTGATTTATTTCACTTATTCCGTTCAAAAAGTGAAACTTGAATATTACATTCATTTATTACACACAGACGGATATATTTCAAATGTTTATTTCTTTTAATTTTGATGATTATAACTTACAACTAAGAAAAATCCCAGAAAATTTGAATATTGTGAAAAGATTCAATATTGAAGACACCTGGTGCCAGACTCTAATCAGCTAATTATCTCAAAACACCTGCAAAGGCCTTTAAATGGTCTCTCAGTCTAGTTCTGTAGGATACACAATCATGGGGAAGACTGCTGACCTGACAGTTGTCCAAAAGACAACCAATTACACCTTGAACAAATAGGGCAAGACACAAAAGGTAATTGCAAAAGAGGCTGGCTGTTCACAGAAGCACATTAATAGAGAGGAAAACATGTGGTAGAAAAAGTATATAAGCAATAGGGATAACCGCACCCTGGAGAGGATTGTGAAACAAAACCCATTCAAAAATGTGGGGGAGACTCACAAAGAGTGGACGGCAGCTGGAGCCAGTGCTTCAAGAACCACTACACACAGACGTGTGCAAGACATGGGTTTCAGCTTCACATTCCCTGTGTCAAGCCACTCTTGAACAACAGACAGCGTCAGAAGAGTCTTGATTCAAAAAGGACTGGACTGCTGCTGAGTGGTCCACAGTTATGTTCTCTGATGAAAGTACATTTTGCATTTCCTTTGGATATCAGGGTCCCAGAGTCTGGAGGAAGAGAGGAGAGGCACACAATCCATGTTGCTTGAGCTCCAGTGTAAAGTTTCCACAGTCAGTGATGGTTTGGGGTCCATGTCATCTGCTGGTGTTGGTCCACTGTGTGTGTGTGTTGGTCCACTCTGAGGTCAAAGGTCAACACAGTGTATAACAGGAAGTTTTAGAGCACTTCATGCTTCCTGCTGCTGACCAACTTTATGGAGATGCAGATTTCATTTTCCAACAGGACTTGGCCCCAGCACACAGTGCCAAAGCTACCAGTACCTGGTTTAAGGACCATGGTGTCCCTGTTCTTAATCGGCCAGCAAACTCACCTGACCTTAACCCCATAGAAAATCTATGGTGTATTGTGAAGAGAAAGATGTGATATACCAGACCCAAGAATGTAGAGGAGCTGAAGGCCACTATCAGAGCAACCTGGTCTCTCATAACACCTGAGCAGTGCCACAGACTGATCGACTCTAATTTGACCCCCTGAAAGTCGTTGTATAATTTAGATACATTGGGTAGATTCAGGAATAACTCTTACAGCCATGAAGAGAAGTATATCATCCGTGAAAAACATAATGAGGTTAATAGAGTCCATATTTAGAGTGAGCCGAGCTTATGATCTGAGCGCCATTAACAACAAACTCACTGAACCCTCAGATCCGTGAGGACTTTTACCTGAAGAGAGGACAAACGGAAATCAAAATCATTAGGCTCACCAGCATATATCTCAAGCATATCATCAGGCAGGCTTCTAATATTGTATGAGAATACTGAATAAGTGCTTATTGATGTTATTTGCACTGACAGAAATGAGGACGTTTGGCTTTGGGAGTTGGTCTGAGACTCAGGAAAGTCTCTGATGCAGTGGAGAGAAATGCTGACTCAAAGCCTGTAACCAATAAACTGTAATCCTGGTAGGTATCCACACACACACACACACACACACAGTGCATGCTGTGCAGTATATAGGCTACCTGAAACAGCTTATTATGAAAAGTGGCATGTGAAATAGTATGCAGTAATCAGCAATAAACATTTCAAAAAGTCACGTTTAAGTCAGCAAGCAATATGCTTATTTAGTTTTTTTTATCCAATTTTTCTCAAACCCAGCCTAGTCAAATAATGAATCAAAAAAGGGATGTTAAAAATCACAGGGGATGTCAGTGTTTCTTAATCCATGCACATTAGAAATGGAAGGTGAAGCACATCCCTTTGTGAGGACTTTTGGCTGAAAATTTGGCTGACAATGTCCTCACCCTCAGGTCATCCAAGATGTGGATGAGTTTGTTTCTTCATCAGGTTTGGATAAATGTAGCATTGCATCAGTGTCTCATCAATGGATGTTCTGCAGTGAATGGGTGCCGTCAGAATGAGAGTCCAAACAGCTGATTGCTTCATCTTTTGTCTTCTCAAGACATTAACTGATGGACTGGAGTGCTGTGGATTATTGTGATGTTTTATCAGATGATTTGACTCTCATTCTGACGGCACCCATTCACTGCAGAGCATCCAATGCAATGCAATGCTACATTTCTCCAAACCTGATGATGAAACAAAGTAAAGTTTCAATAACTTTAAACCCACCGTAAACATTTAGAGAGCTGCATGGTGATAAAAAGGTCATAAACAGCACCTGTTCAGCTCCAGTAGTTCAATGTTAACACAAAATATATATTCACAACTAATTCGTCTTCATTTTCAGGCTACAAATCATGCTGCTAAATCTGCATTTACTTTCCTAGCAGAGTAAATAGTCTCTCACTAAATATGTGTATTTATTTCAGTTAAAGGCAGTGATGTAGCCGACCACTGTTTAATCACCAGCTCACGCATTAATTTATCTGTTAATTGACGCCATTAGTCTCTCTCTGGGGCTTTCAGCATCTGTTTATTTACATGCCCGTCTGGATAAAACCTCGCCTCTGCTGAACAAAAGAGAATAAGAGCAATGCACGTCCGAGAGAGACTAATATTTTACTGTGTTGTTTACGAGACTTTTATCTTGCGTTTAAGCATCAGCTTCGTCTCAGATAATTCTTCTAGACACACAAATGAGTCTATAACTGTCATCCAGTCGGAGTATAAAGCTCTGAAATGAATACGGAGCAGCTCAGATGATTTGATGAGTTTGAGTGTCTCTGACTGTTCTGATCTGAGATTACAGGGCTGTTTTTGTACCAGCGAGAAACATCTGAGATGTATAAGCCAGAGCAGATGAAGTAATGCACTGAAGTCTCTTAACATTCACTCAGTAAACGTTGCTGCTGGATGCTGAGGCGAGTTCTCCATCACTCCAGACGCAGCAGAAAACGCTCATAAACGTGACAAATGAACCTGACACAGCGCAGCCCTCTGCTACATAAAATGAAAAGCAATGTCTTTAAGCACGGCGGCAAAGCTCCAGATAAGTAAAAGCAGTGAGATGCACACAGAGCGCCTGCGGGACAGATATACAGCATCACACATAAAGATGATCAGTTACTTTCTCCTGTTTATTTGACTGACAGGTTTAAAACACAGTAACACGGGTTCTAGAAATATTCTCTCAGATATTACAAATACAAACAACACATATCTGCTGCTAGTGTAAGTCTGTTTGGCAATTTTAATATGAATTTTACGGTAAAATAGGTTATGCAATAAGGAAAAATGTAGGGTGGGAATTAACTGGATCATGAAAAGCAAACATTGGTTAATATTATCTAGCATGCAATGCAATTGAAATTGCTAGTAAATTTCACATTTTCACAGTTATATATTGAATTAAATGTGAAATTAAAGTACACAAACTTAAAAGGTATTTTATTTGAAAAAAAAAAAATTATAGTGTATGGATGATATAAAAAAGAGGATTCTGCAACACAATTTTGTTGTAAAATATAATAATATATAGCAAAATATATATTTTTTAAGTTATAAAATAACTGAAGCTGAAATATTTTTTTTTTCAAAACAATAGACATTAATAAATACTAAAAATTTCTAAAACTTTAACTAAAATTAATACAGTAAAATTTTTATCTAATTCAAAATAGTAACAAAAATCATTAAAAAAATTATAATATTAATTGAACTTATTTAATTTAAGCTATCTTGAAAATATCACACTAATAACTCTTTTAAAATATTAATAAATACTAAAATTACTAAATTAAAAACTACTAAAACTACAATGGAAACCAATTAAAAGCTCATTTCAAATATTTATACTAACACTAAAGCTGAAAATAAATCTGAAGCATATTTTTAAAGAATATTAATAAAATAAAAAAACAATAAAAATAAAAGCCCATTACAAAATTGCCAAAATTAAAATGAAAACTGAAAATATCCCCATAACAATAAATCAAAATATTGAAATACTATATAAAAGTATATAGTATACTATTACAGTTTAAATTTCGTTGCAAAATTAAATTGATAAATACAGTATATTATATATATATATAATAGTATATAAATACTATAAATAATACTAAAGTAACAGTTAAAAAGTGAAGTGATCAAATAAAGTTATAAGTTATAACTTCACCAGATAAAAGTGTGAGGCTCTACATCACAAATCTAGGATGCTGTTGCTCTTCTGCAGAAGCACAGAATCAAGGTTTTGTTATTTTTAAGAACGCTGTGCTTCTTTCTTCGGCCAAACAGAGCGAGTCTAAAGGCCTTTGGAGCTCATTGTGCTAATTGGCTCGTCAGAGGGAAGGCAGTAATTATGTGTTCGGTCTGACAGACCCAGCATTCTCTCTGAGACCGAGGGTTCCCATGCCAACGGCCCTCTGCATCTGTGTGCAAACCTGACCACATGTGTGTGTGTGTGTCTGTGTGTATCTGTGTGTGTGTGTGTGTGTGAGAGTGAGAGTGTGTGTGTGTGCAGGGGCGGATCTACCGGGGTGAAAGAAAAGAGAAAACCCTGCTGCCACCCCAGTTTGGCAGCAACGAATTAAAGGTTATGGCCAATTTGAAAATTTAAGAGCGCAAATCTTTCTTGATTCGTGATCCCGCTCCGAACTCCCGAACTGATCCAAATGATTTGCGATCCCCAAACTGACTCAAATGATTTGCGAACCCGCTTTGAACTCGCGAATTGACTCAAATGATTCGCGATCCAGCTTTGAACTCGCGAACTGACTCAAATGATTCGCGATCCCACTTTGAACTCGCGAACTGACTCAAATGATTCGCGATCCCGCTTTGAACTCGCGAACTGATTCAAATGATTCGCGATCCCCAAACTGACTCAAATGATTCGCGATCCCGCTTTGAACTCGCGAACTGACTCAAATGATTCGCGATCCCCAAACTGACTCAAATGATTCGCGATCCCGCTTTGAACTCGCCAACTGATTCAAATGATTCGCGATCCCCAAACTGACTCAAATGATTCGCGATCCCGCTTTGAACTCGCGAACTGACTCAAATGATTCGCGAGCCCCATAACTGACTCAAATGATTCGCGATCCCGCTTTGAACTCGCGAACTGACTCAAATGATTCGCGATCCCGCTCCGAACTCCCGAACTGATTCAAATGATTCGCAAACCCCATAACTGACTCAAATGATTCGAGATCCCGCTTTGAACTCGCGAACTGACTCAAATGATTCGCGAACCCCATAACTGACTCAAATGATTCGCGATCCCGCTTTGAACTCGCGAACTGACTCAAATGATTCGCGAACCCCATAACTGACTCAAATGATTCGCGATCCCGCTTTGAACTCGCGAACGGACTCAAATGATTCGCGAGCCCCATTACTGACTCAAATGATTCGCGATCCCGCGTGATTTGTGATTTGTAAATAATATAATTTATTCATTTAGTTTTTTATTTGATTAAAGTTCTTTTTTCACCCATAGTAGTTTTTTTTCATCATCATATTTGAGGAAGGGGGGCACAACAATAAATCCTGCTTAGTGCACCCATTTGGCCAGCAGCGACCCTGAAGGTGTTGTTATACATGTCTCTGGGAATGCGTGCTATTATTTTTCAAAAACAATTTCTAAATTTGTATTTGTGCCTATAATGTTTATTTATTTATTATTATTGTCAGCTAATAAAACCTATGCTTCAGAGACCACATTCATATATTATCTAAGGTTAAATGTAGCTCTTGACTGGTTGAGTAAGATGATGATTAACACTAAACTGTAGAAAATCAGTTGAGTCTCCCCAGCTGGAAATGTCATTGGCTGTTAAAGTCTTGGGTTTCTTATAATAAATTGACATAATGATAACACTGAACCTTTTATAATGCTCTTAATGACATGTGGATGCATACTGTATGCATTAGTGAGTGTGGTGGTGCTTATGGGGTATGGTCACTTATTCATTATATGAACTGTTTCAAATGCAAGACATTGATTGCATGAGATTAAGTTTGTAAATGATAGCATGTGTCCTTTTGTAGTGTGCACATATATTTATCATCAATCTGTGATAACTGTGACTAAATTCAGTATATATACGTCTGCCATATGTTGCCACCCCTCAAGAATTCCTGCCCCCTTCTCGCCACCCCATCAATATTTTTCTAGATCCGCCCCTGTGTGTGTGTGTGTGTGTGCGTGAGTGAGTGTGTGTGTGTGTGTGTGTGTGTGTGAGAGAGAAAGAGTGTGTGTGTGTGTGTGGGTGTGTGAGAGAGAGAGAGAGAGAGAGAGAGTGTGTGTGTGTGTGTGTGTGTGTGTGTGTGTGTGTACAAGTATGTTGGAAAAATATTTAAGTTGTACTTCACCTTAAAAACAATATTAAAAAATAATAAAAGACACAATATAAATTACTAAAATTAATATATCGCAAAGCAAATAAAAAAAAACATACCATAATACTATATAAATAATAATAAGTAAAATTACAATTGTTAAAGAATATAAAGTAATGAATAAACTGTAAAAGTTTTTAGATTTACAACTAAATTGAATAAAGAAGTGGTGTTTAACTTTAAAAAAATAACATAAAATTTTAAGTACTGAAATTATTCAAACTAAAAAATAAACATAAAGCTTAGTAAAAACATATAAATATGAAAAATAATAAGACAAATTCCCGTAGCAAAATTACTAAAGACTGAAAACAAATCTAATATACATATAAAAAACTGGAAATAAAAATTAATTCAATTAATATATCACTAATAATTAAATAATAATAACAATATGAAAATATTACTAATATATATATATATATATATATAATACTAAAATAACAGTTGTGGAGCAACGAATATGAAGTGATAAATAAAAAGTAAAAAAAAAATAGTTTTCTAAGTAAAGTTTTTTTTTTTTTTTACCATTAAATACCATTTCCGTTTTTCTACTTCAAAATGTCATGTTAAATTATGTGTGTTACTTGCCATTTCCTTGTAATTATAAGTGAAGTTTACTAGCAATTTCTGAGTTAAATTGGTTATTGCTATTCATGATGTCTAGGAAAATATTTAAAAAATATATATATATATAAATATTAGATAAAAAAGTGAAAAAACCTAGAACTAAGAATGAAAATTACTAAAACTGAAAATGAATCATAAAAACAAAACAAAACAAAAGCTCAACTAAAATTTAAATGAATACTAAAAATATCAAAATAAAACTATTATAATAAATGCAACGATAGATTTTAAATAACATTAGAATAACAGCCCTATATGAAACAACAATACCATTTATTGAATGATATTTACAAACTGAAAGTTTATTTAATGATTGATACATTTGTTTGCTTTAAGAAGTTACAGCAAAACAAATTTAAGTTAAAAAACATGTTTAATTTTTACATTTTAATTTTAAAATTAAACACTGATAAATTAATACATTTTTAACAACAGTGATAATAATCAGAAATGTTTTTTGAATCATTATTCTGATTTCTAAAGATCATGTGACACTGGAGACTGGAGGAATGATGCTGAAAATACAGCTGTGTATCACAGAAATAAATTACACTTTAACACAGATCCACACAGAAAACAGATATTTTAACTCTAATAATTTTAATTCAATAAATGCATCCTTGGTACGCAGAAGAGACTTCTTTCAAAAGCATTTTAAAAGTCAATCTCACACTCTCCGACAGAAGCACAGATCACTCAGAAGACAGAATATACTGATATCAGTCATGCATTCACTTGAAATGATTCATGATGTTTATTAAAGTGCTCAGCGTTTGCAGCACGTTTATCATGGTTATTGATTTTTATGCTTCTTTTAAAGTATTCCAAACAGACAAACTCTCTTTAAAAACTAGTTTCATTTTTACCTTTGAGGACATTTCTAAAGGGACTTTTTGTCTGGTTTAGTTCTCTTCCAAACCAGACACACAAAGATCAAGCTACTCTTTCTTGCCTTGTAGTTTAAAAAATGCATGCTTTGTGTGTTTGAGAGTTGAAATGAACAGATGAGGGTTTATTTCAGCATGAAGTGGCCAGACGTTCCTGATATCTCCGGCCCAGGACTGATTTCTATTTAACTATGCTGCTCCTGCTGATGATGATGATGATGATGAAGAGAGGTCATGTGACCAAGGGGCCCAGCTGCCAGTGAGGGAGGTTTCATCACACACACAGCTTGAATTGAAAGCGACCCCCATCAGGACGGTTCATGACCGGAATACTAAACACTTCAGAGTCTAATTGAGCATGTGAGGGGTTTGCTCTTAGTTAGGGCGGCTGCTTAAAGGAACAGTACACCCAAAAAAGAAAATCTGCTGAAAATGCACCAAGATGTGGATGAGTTTGTTTCTACATCAGGTTCTTGCATCAGTGTCTAAGCAATGGATGCTCTGTAGTGAATGGGTGCCGTCAGAATGAGAGTCCAAGGGTCATTCCACTAAAGGTTTTTTTTTTTTTTTTCACTTTTTTCTTCAAAATTAAAGATTTGTTTCAGTTTTGTCTTCTCCAGATGTTAACTGATGGACTGGAGCGCTGTGGATTATTGTGTTTTTATCAGCTGTTTGGGCTCTCATTCTGACGGCACCCATTCACTGCAGAGCATCCATTGATGAGACACTGATGCAATGCTACATTTCTCCAAACCTGATGAAGAAACAAATTAATCTACATCTTAGATAGTCTGAGATTAAGGACATATTCAGCAAATAATAATAATAATAACAATAAAATAATAATAAAAATTGAGTGGCCTATTCCTTTAGCTAAACTTGCAGATTTCTTACCAATAAAAATTAAATAAATAAATAGTAAGGCCAGATAAATTAATTAACTTAATATGATGCATATTTTTCAGTCATACATAAATGAAACAGGTGAAAAAAGATTTTTCCTGTCAAAAAATCATGCATAGCTTATTATTAACTACTTGCATCTATTTTGAAATTTATATTTTCAAAATGCATTATTGTTTTTATTTTCAAGCATTATAGTGACTTGGTAAACAACACAACAACTAAATTTAAATTAAATTAAATTAAATTAAATTAAATTAAATTAAATTAAATTAAATTAAATTAAATTAAATTAAATTAAATTAAATTAAATTAAATTAAATTAGTCAATAATAATGAGAAAATACAAAACAAAGCTCCAGTTTAGGAGCAAATGCAACTTTCTTTGTGGAAGGTGACAGGCGTTTTGTTCACCTCATTGTTTTGTTCCTCCACACAGCTGTGTTTCTGCTCTGGCTTCTCTTCTCAAAGCCATTCGATTTCCAAAAGCCCTCGAATTAAAATCTCATTAACATCTGGCATTTGATTCAGCAGGATGGTGTTTTTTAGCTCCAGACTGATTAAAATGCAGTTTGGTTCCTGTTCTGAACACAATCTTGCTGCTAACAAACACAGTCGGATGAATGACATAAGAACAATCTCAAATGAGTTAGGTTTTACCTCTCCAGCTGGATGATAACTAGTGACTCATTTCTGTTTTCTGGTCAGGAGACCACTGTGTCTTCTTAAACAGCTATTAAGTTTTCATCTCATACTGTATGCCCTACGTGTCATTACTTTGCTCTGAACAGAACATTCACATCCTTCACGGTGCCATTGTGTTTGTTCATAAAGGTCTCATTTGCATTTGAAAAGCATTCATATTCAATCCTTTTCAGATATTAACAAAAATGTTTGATGCATCTGCCCTCTCGCGCTCGGATCTGTCTCTTCATATGAGCGCAAACAGTCACGCAACAATAGCGTTAGATTACAGAGCAGAGAAAGTAATCAGAGCTCACTAAACAAACACACCAGACATATGAAGAGAAAACACACGGCTGTGACCAGCAGACCACAATCAAGAAGCAAATGCATTTCAGTCAAATGCATCTAAAATGCATTTAATTTAATCAATTATATTTAGTTAATGCTTTGCTCTGAGTCCAAATAACTGGGACGATAAATTAAAACCTAAGCTAATTTCAACATATACTAATGCAAATTAATTAAAATCAAAACTTGCATCTGTTAATATTATACAATAGACTTGATCTAACATGAACTATAGTGTTTTTCTCACTTCTTAATAAGGTTGCATTTGTTAACATTAGTTAATGCACTGCATGCATATGCAACAAATGATTTATTAGTAAACTTAAACTGAGATTAATAGTTGCATTTTTTATAAAAAAAAAAGTAATTAAACAAATGTCAACAAAATATTTAAGTTTCTATTTTATTTAAATATTAAATTAAATATTTAACCGTGATTAATAAAAAATATATATTTAAAAATCTTACGTCAGAATATTCTAAATAATTCTGAATATTCCCTGCGGAAAATATTTTTGACACATATGTTTATAGCTTTTTTTCTTTTCTGGATGTTAATTTGATTTGTGGCTGACTTGTGGATTATTGTGATGTTTTTATCAGCTGTGTGGACTCTAATTCTGACGGCACCCATTCACTGCAGAGCATCCATTGATGAGACACTGATGCATTTCTCCAAACCTGATGAAGAAAGAAACTCTTGGATGACCTGAGGATGCAAACATTTTCCGCTCATTCTCATTTGGGTTTACTCACTGTATAAGGATTGTTCACTGAATGCTGTGTTTCGTGTTGGCTAAGACTAGCTCTTGGCAGATGGCTGATTGTTTTAAGTAGTCTTGACTCTATTTTAATCAACTTACGTCAGATGAGACGCTCAGACTCAAAGTCTGCAGAGTATATTTACACAGTTGACTGTTTTCACACACTTTTTCTCTCATTCAGAGCAAAGCGTTCACAATTCAACAGCAAATGACAAGATCACCCAGGAAACACTGCAAATATCCACCAGACAGAAAGAGAGACAGACACATTTCATCTGCCTCATAAATCTTCAGCATCTGTTTTTTAGCATTTCAATGTTTTGCTTGAAAAGTTTGTTTGTGATTCATATTGCACTTGCAATCTAATGCAAAGACATTTAGATATTTATATATTTTTTTAATATGGCAAACTCACATAAACGCAGCAGGTTTAAAAGCTAATGAGGTGTTTTCAGTTTTATATGACCTCAGAAGTCACAGACTTCAATTAAGCAGAAATACAGAAGCAAAAATAGGCCTACTGATGATTTATTCTCTCTGTCCCGACAAATGGCTTCTTATAAAAAAAACATAGTTATAAAAGTTAACCCTAAATAGGCCTATTTACACACATGCATAAGAATGCAGTTTTCATATGAGATATGACACACACACACACACACACACACGTAAACACTGGCATTAACTGAGCTCTTTCATTAACTCCAGTGTAATAAGTTAGAGACTCACAAGCCTGACATCAAACCCGTGTTGTAATGTTCCTGTCCTGTCACTGCAGTTCAACATCAGTGGAGCAATAGCGCCATCTACAGGCTCCTCAATTCACACACTTTACTTGTACAACAACAGTCTGTTATGATTTTTTTATGTTGCAAACTAAATTATTTTAATTAATTGCAATTATTATCAACACATATTATTTCAGGACACTTTGTTATTCTTCTAGTTTTAAAAAAAAAATATTTTTAATGCTTATTATTATTTATATGTATATATTATTTCCATATTAGTAGCTATTAAACCGGTAGTCTAGGAAATTTAATATAAAATAATATAAATATTAAAAACAAAATGTAAAAAAGAAGTGGTGCGAGTAATAGTAAAAAAAAAATATATATATATATTTTAAAGATACATTTGAAATAAAATGTATTTTTAATTCATATATAATTTAATATAAATGCTATTTTAAAAAAAAATCAGTCAGAGTTTCTCGACTTCAAATATTGCAGACAATAAAATCAAATCAAGTGTGATGGAGACGATTATGAACAAACTTTCACGAGCCAGTAATTTACCAAACTCGTTCATCCAGATGTCTTTTATGAAGTAAATCAATTTAGTGATAGCTGGCTTATACAATCAAACTACAATCAGTAAACGTGTGTGTGTGTACTTATTTATATTATGTATATGTATAATTATTTATAATATATAGTATGTAATTATTTAAGAAAAAGTAGTGCAGTTTTCTAGTGTAATTCACACTTCCGCCACATGAGGGCATCACAAGAGCGCCACTGTCACAACCTTTGACCCCAGAGCAGATCGTAATCTGCATCTGAACAACATGTAATTCATTCAGTCTGACATTTAACATATGAAGAACATTTAAAAACTAATGTCATGTTTGCAGATGACATGCAAACAAGGAAAGAAATATATATCTGTGGAAATAAAGATGCTAGAAAGTGTCTCAGTTCCAGATCAAGAGAAAACCCTACACTTGATCAGCCACAACCAGTATCCAGCCAAATCTGTCAGGACAACCCCCCTCGAGAATGCACACACACACACACACACACACCTTTATCTGCCCACTTACACACACATACATTCAGACATACACTGATGTATGATAGTTTAAGTTGACTTTAAGTTGAAAAGAAAGAAAAATCTCACTGTACAGAAATCAGTCACAGCTTCAGACAAAGTGATTCATTTTTAATGCACTGAGAGAGAGAGAGAGAGACAGATCCGGTCCATCAACAGGCTTGACCTCTGACCCCTCGGATCAAAAGGTCAACTGACCTGTGATTAGTGTGTGATCTTCTGTTGTTGTGTCACTAGTCCTGCCATTATTTCACTAATTACACAAGTGTTATACTTCATGATATATTCAAATCGGATTCTTAGTGGCAGATAACAATGAACTGACTGCAGATCTTAAGATATAAACATTAATTCTTGTGCCTGATGTGTTTTATGACAAAATATCGCTTTTAAATACAGCTTTTATATTAAATGTGGATTAAAAAAACAAAAACTAAAAAATAGGCCTACATTTAAGATTTATGTATTTAAATTGTACATAAAATGTTAATATAAACAAACTAATAAACTTAATGTGATGCTTATTTGTCAATAAATAAATAAAAAAGACAGTTGATCATTGTGCATGAAATGCATTAATTAAAATAGCCTAGAATCAGTATAAATCCATGAAAAATAGATATTATAATAATAATATTAACTATAAGTAAATACATATAATATTCGGAAAAAAATGCAAAACTAAAAGAGAAACAAGCAATGCAAAAAAATAAAATCAAGACTAAATTTAATTACAAATTTAATATTCTTTGGCAAGCTTATTTATTTATTTCATACTTAATTCAAGCAATATCTAATTAGTAAAAATATAGAGATTAAAACAAGATGTATTTATTGATTATACAAATATAAACCTGATTTATTGTGTATTTAAAACGCATTTGATTTACAGTATTACAGAAACCTGAGCTGTTTCATTGATCCATGACTGACAGATATACATCACATTATGTTTATTAGTTTATGTAAAACTGTGAAATCCAAGTGCGTGGAGGTTTTAAATGCAGTGTGTCGTGGGAAAGACTTCAGGTCATATTGAGCGGCGAACACTCGTCTCCCCGGCTGTCTTTGGCATGTTCACACAACTTCCCTCGGCATTGTCCCGCCGACGAATGGTGTCTGGCTCCGTGACCCCGTGACCCCGCTCTGAATATATGTTTAATCTGGTGAGGAAACTATGGGAACGCTGTGAAAACGATCTCTCAGACACAGAAAGTGTTCCTGCAATATTAACATTGACTCATGAGCCACTGATATGACGAGTTCAATGATAAAAATTCATGCTTTCCTCGAGCAACAATTATTCACCAGTGAGACGGTTCAATGCATGAGAAAGCCTTCTTCCACTCGACCTCTGCTTTAAAATGGAATTGAAATGAGTTGAAGAAGAGGAAGACGTCCGGAGGAATGAAACTCTGAGCTCTTCTGATTGTCTACTCAATTTTCTTTCATGAACTCTTAAACGAATAAACTTTCACATCCTTACATTTCTTTTTTACATTAGTTGAGTTGATCTTAAAATGAGTAAGTAATCAGAGAGTTCAGTAATCTCACAAAATTCGTCAAGGATGTCATATCTCACCCCAAAATCAAAAAAAGAGATATTATATTTTGCATAAAGGAGATACAATTTTAGAAATATTGATAAATATACTGTGTATTTGTGTTTGTAAAATTATATAATTATAATTTAAATCCCTTCTTTAATTTAGAGTTAAATGTGACCTAAATATGTGTTCATCTTTCATCACAGGAATTTATATTCTTTTTAGTAAGGCTGTGTGTAAGTGTGTGTGTGTGTGTGTGTGAGAGAGAGAGAGAGAGAGTGTGTGTTTGTGATTTTTCAAAACACTTATAAATCATACAGAATGAGTTTTTTTGAGAAAGTAAAAATGCAGAAAGTTTCCTGTGAGGGTTAGGGTTAGGTGTAGGGTTGGTGAAGGGACATAGAATATACAGTTTGTACAGAATAAAAACCATTACACCTATGGGATGAACACACTTTACACAAAAACAAACGTGTGAGTGTGTGTGTGTGTGTTTGCTTGAGTGCATGTGACACACACACACACACTTCTGCAGAGATGTAGTGAAATGTCTGCTCATGCATTTGCGAATGACAAAAAATTACATCATTACAATATAATGCAGAGATTTAGAAATAAGATCTGTAGAAAAAAAAGAGCAGCACTGTTTCTCTGACGAGTGTGGTATGTTTCTTCATTTTGATAAAAACCAACAGTTTTTACAGGTTTTCTAAAATAAGTCATAAACTGTCCCAATGCAAATTACTGGTTGAAAATATCACACATGGCGTCCCTCTATAAGTGCTACATAGATTTATAAAATTGTAAACATACCATAAATACAATTTCGACATTTGTAAATTGTTTATTTTGCTGTTCATTTAATTGCAGAATATAGAGATTAAACAAAGAAATATTGAACGATGCTTGCAATGATCTAAACTTAACCCTAAAAAACATATGCTCAGATATTTTGTACAATAATCCCACATACTTTATATATTTATTTCTTTGTTAATGTATAAACAACTATGTGCATCATAGTTTAGATCAATGCATGGATCAAAATGATCAACGTGATGATAATTGTTGTTCTTTATTCTTCAAGTCATCTTCTGTGAAGCTGAGAGTATTTCAATCAAAGCACGCTGCAGAGTTTGATCTTTGTATGATCTTGTTTTCAGAAGTCTGCAGTGAACTCATTAAAGTGTGGCCCGTCTGTTTGAGAGAAGCTGAAGGACTTGAGTTAGTTTTGAAGCCAGACTTGAGCTTGAACTTGACCATCGGAGTCGTCTGGGAAGCCAGACGTGAGCTTGACCCCTGCTATTATCATGCAGAAGTGAGGGTCAGCCCTCATTTGCATATTCCCCCGCCTGCCTTCAATTAAAAGAGCAGAGCTGTGAGAAAACACTGAGACGTGGTCAAGGACTCGAGACGGACACATCTGCTTCAGTCGATCACAAGTAAGGACGCTGTTCCTCAACACACATTAAGGGAAATTATGTTGTGGATTTAAATTAAGATTTTTAATAAGAACATCAAAGTATTGCCAGGTTTGTTTTTTGTCTGTTTGATGAATCTGAAGCTCTGTAAGAGTAAATGAGGATTTATGTGATTTTAAAGAACATCATTGAGGTACTTGTATTATTATAAATTTTTCTTGTTAATACACATTTATAGTTTGCATTCATTTTTATTTCAGGATTAGTTTATTTTAGTGCATCAAGTTGTAAGTAAGTAAATTAAAATGAGAAATGGGGGAAAACAAAACTAGCTGAAATATGTTTTTATATTTTATTTATATCATATTAGTTAACAGATATTTTATTTCATTCATTATGGTTTTAATCTCTAGTTTAGTTAACTATAATAACCCTGTTGAAGAATTTAACCCTTTAGGGTGCATTGTGCTACTGTTTAATTTGCCTCAGATATTGCATCTAAATTTCTTCCTGAAATATTTGCATTCGTATTGAGATCTCTGGCTCCTGATTGCAAACTTCGGCAAATCTAAGCACAGTTAGAGCCATTCTTGAGAAACTTACTTGATTTCTTTTTTCTCTTTTAAACATTTGAGTCTATTTCAATCTCATTGCTGCAGCAGAAATTAATGGTTTGCTTTTACACACAGTGCACACATCTATTCCATGTTGAATGTTTTTGTCATTTTAAGACCTGCAAACAATTCTAAATGTGTTTAGTTCAGTGAGACTGTGAATGTCTGTGTGCAATGAGAGTTCAGCGTTTGATCATGTGACAGCAGCTCACATCCAATCACAGCTGTTAAACGATGATGATCTGTGAAGAGCATCATAAAACATCTCTTTACTTTCCCCGTGGCAAAATACAAACTACTGTGAGCTGTTTAAATGGGGTTTGTGTTGGTTGGGATCTTTGTAATATTATGGAGAAATTGCAAGTAACGCATTGCACTGAAGCAGAACGACTGGATTTGGTTTTATTTACATCTTTGAAAAATATTTTACAGTGTATCTTACAAACAGCTTTTTTTTAAACTGAATTTACTAGATTCTATAGATTATGAACTTATGTCATCAGGATGTTTTTATATATGGCCTTCGTTTTAGATAAAACTGAGCATGTGTAGTCTGTGTGATGCATATAATATTTTATTGAAATAATTCTGTTTCTTCAAATTTATCCGAACACAAACAAACAGAGATGCCTGAATTGAATTGAAAGCTGTTAATGGAGTGTAAGAACCAGTTGTTTATATCAGGGTCAGTCACACACTTTATGAACAGAATAAAAACACAATGTAAGACTCCATTCAGATGATTGTAGTGGTTATTGCATCACATAAACATTGCAATGGTACAAGATGTTGTGATAGGTAGTGTGTAAAATAGCCTTATGATACCTAATGCTGCAAGTTTTCTGAAATAATTGGTGATTTGATGCATGCTGGTTTTGTTTTGTACCAGATGAACTGGATGTTCATGCATTAGTCGTGAGCTCTCAGGTGTGCAGCAGGTCGTCCTGCTTTAATGCATGTCTAGCGTTCGGTGTGTGTTAAAAAGCTTTAGGAAATGGTTTAAAAAGGGTGCAGGTGTTCTGTAATTTGCATTAAAAATTTTCAGTGAGATTAATGCACACGAAGGAGGGAGATAACTAACTTTAGGCCTCCAAATAAGTGCAGTTTTGTAAAATATGTGGTTCTTTTGGGGAGAGAGAAAAATCACATAATTGGAGGACTGATAAATTATATATATATGTATTTTTTCAAATGTATTTATTGTTATTTTGCCTTGTGTGTATGCTAATAAAATTAATGCATGAAACAATATTTAAAATGCTAATAAATCTAGTCATTTCTGATGCTTCTGGACTAAATCATTGAACTGTATGCTATGCTGGAATACATACTATATGCAATGATTTATTGCAAAAACATACAGACAAAAATACAGAAATATTATTTCTACCATTCTGTTTTAAAAAAATGAACAAGAATATATATGTAGAGGCATATTGCCTGAGAAATGTCTTCTTGATTTAAGATATTCAATTTGCTTACAAAGAACATAAATATAATGAAATAAATACCAAATAAAATATAAAGAATAGCAAACATTGTGTTTTGATTTCTATATTGAAATTAAAATCAAAATAAAGAGAGCAGATTAAAATATATATTGTTAAAATATTACATTAAATAATGTTTACATTCAAATGCATAAATAATTATGATGGAAAAGAGAAAGTTTTGATGACTGACCTTTTTGATTCGATGGCCTGATTTATTTATTTTTCTTAGCAATCTGAAATATTCAGAGGACATCTCCTTTATTATTAAGTTGCTAATAATAAGACTCGAACCGAATTGTAAATATACCCAATCTATTTTCAGTCATAAACCTTATTTGTAGGCTATCTCAAATCTCAAAAGGTCGAAAAAAAAAAGAAAAGTTTGCTTGTATTTCAGTTATCGAATTTTAGATGGAATTTAATTTTAGACGTTCGTGTTTTTTAAACTCTAGAACTGCAGCAGAATTTTTAATAAAACAAGTTTAAATATTAACGACATTACATTTTAATCTGCAGAATTATCAATCCTCAAAAATGATTTCCTTGTTTATTTCTTCATGAAATGACGAGCACGAGAAACATTTGATTATTGAGACTTATCCTTCAGATTTAATCAGTTTAAATGAGGATTAAAACATTTCTAAACATATTTGATTTTTTTTAACGAAAAATGTCTAAATAATGAATATAGCTTATTCATTTTGGCAATATTTTAATATTTATATATGTGCAGCTTGTACGTTTTTTCTCATTAATGAAATGTTGTATAGCCTATAAATGTAACAGACAGTGCTGAACCCAATTATTATAACTGAAAAATAAATATAAGCAGACGTGTGTTTAAACATTCAACACGAGGTTGAGATGAGCGCTTATGTTGGTTAATTACGCACGGTGCAGAATGACGTCATCACGCACTTTCTCTCTCTAAAGTGATTTTATTCTGCTGCGAATCTCTCGTCTTTTGATCCATTGAGGTCTTCAGGACTTCTGCATGCCACATTGTGATAATAATATCATATGAGATCAGAGAAAAAATGTGAGATCTGTGTCAGTAAAAGCTTTTAATATCTTTCGTCACTGTTCATGAATTTCTAAAATAAACTGACAAATTATTCTGAATTCAAAATATCAGCTCAAGGAACGTCGTTAATTAGCCTACTTTTTGTTTTATTATATTTAGTCTTTTTATTATGAATGAATCGTTTCTACACATGGATTACAAATGTAGGCTTATAATATTGCAATGTGAGTTCGCATGATTTCAAGTTGAATATAATAAATATATTAACCTGTATTTCATCAGTTTAACTCAACCTTATAAAAGCAAATACACTGCTTTGACGGTTTAAATTCTACATGCGATTTTATTTTATGTACTTTATTCAGGGTTGCAGGGTTGAGTTGCTTTCCTCTTAAATGTCTAAAATAAATCTAAAATTGCAGGCAAATTTGCACATTTAAAATTACAAATACATTCTAAAAAAAAGATTGCAATCAATTGTATTTTGGATAAGGAAACTCTTTTAAAAATCACAAATCTCCCCGAGCATTCAAACAGCACTTTTTATGTTATTTTTAATGTTTATTATTTCCATTAATGTATAATTCATACATCCGAATAATGCATAAGATGTTGCATAACAGCTTATTTTCTGTAATTTTATCCGTGGTATGATCACACTCTCTCCTCGCGTTCGCGTTTGGGGCGCGCGCGCACCGGTTTGAATGCGCCGCGCACAGCTTGAATCACACCAACACCGGCCAACCGGAGCTCGCGCTCGCGCTGTTGAGTTATTCAACATGGCGAGCCGTGCATGTGCTCCAGACATGTGTGTCCTGTTACACACGTGAAGCATGCGTGGCTCGGTCTGTCATCTCTACACGCAGTTATGACTGAAGTCCTGCAGCAGTCAAAGCATATTTAAGAGAGAATGCACTCGTAACCTATTTTCTTGTCATGAAATCTTTTGAGAGTTAGCAAAAAAAAAACATATTAGCAAGTGTTATGATGCATCAACCCATTACATTATAAATAATTAGCAGGATGCATTAATAAAACGCGCAGTTTTCCCTGACAACACACACAATCTGCTGCATTGGTTCTTTTCCCTGGGAATGGATGCTCGCTTTGTCTCTCTCTCTCTCTCTCTCTCTCTCTCTCTGCCCCTCCCCTCACGTTCTCTATCTCATTCTCTCGCGCTCAGTCCGTCATTCTCTCGGTTCTCGGTCTCGAAGCTGTTTGCAGACGAACAGAAACGCTAAAGGATGTACATTAATGAAAGGAAAGAGCTGGAACAAAAGCAAACGAGCCGCAATGGAGGAGCGTCTAGCTGTGCTTATGATGCTGCAGAGCCTCCTCTAACTTTCATCCTTCACTTTCATTTGGAGCTGAAGACACGAGCACACGGTGAGCACTCACTTCAGCTTTCATGTGCATTCACGATGCTTCAGTTGCACAGTAAACCAGAACAGATAATGTTCTTGTTATATTAGATTTTAATCTGAGTCGTACGCTTAAAACAGTTTAATGCGCCAAAAAAACTTCACGGTCGTTTATTATTTTTGCACGTGATGGATAGATGCACACACTCTTAAACTTTCAGACTTTTAATGCAATTTTTTGTGCATTTAAAGTAAACTCCATAAACTATTATAAGGTGAAGATATGCAGTTGCATTCTCAGTTTTCTCTTGTTGCATTAATTTCTGAGTTTATTCATGCTGTTCTGCTGTGTTTCTGCTCTCTGCATTGAAACAAATATTCCATGCATTGCCATTTTCATAACCTGTGTATAAATCTACTAATTCCAAATAACACATTTAATTATGATGGAGAGGACTGTAGGGAAGGAAGGAAGTCTGAGGCCTGTATGTGTTCAGCTCTTCATGGGAAAATGTGGCCAGCTCTCGTGTGTCTGTGGCCCCTCGCTGCTCCCAGACTGTATTGTGATGATAATGAGGAACAGCTCGTTGTTGAACTTGATGTTGACTTCTTTCTTCAGGCCTCATTTTACTCGGTCACTTGTTTGTGGTGTGTGTGTGTGTGTGTTTTCACACGGTTCTTCAGCGAGGATTATTTGAGAGGAACAATAGACTGATGAATAATGACAGTCGCTTCTTCTTGAAAAGAGAAGATATCTTTAGTAAGATTTGCATACGAAATGTATTTTATTAATTTAATCTCAGTGGTTTATGAAATAAAAAAATACTAAAATTATTTAATGTTCATTTCAACAATATTAAATAATTGTAATAGGCGTAATTTATTTTTTAATACTAAATGTGTTCTTCTTTTACACACACACACACACACACACACACACACATATATATACATATATATTTACTAATCAGAAGTAGATATTTACGCAAATATATTTTCTATATATTATTTGTATATTTATGGGAATCTTAATAAAAGAGCATTTCTATTCGATGTGATTTGTGTTTCGTGCAGTTTTAGATCAACAGGTGCTGATGAGGCTCTGTATTCACTGTTCAGATCATCATGAAGAAAAGCCTTTGATGTCTCATGATGCATTATTAATTTAGGCCTATTTAGTTATTTTTGCACGGACTAAATCAAAATCATTTAATTACGAACGTCTTCCACAGCGGCTCTTTTGAGCAGATTTTTATTTTAATTGTTTGGCGCTTATAATTAAGGTGATGCAACTCAAGACTTTTTAATGCATGCTGAAAAAGATCACAGACTCATTTAGATGAATTAAAAATGAAAGATATAAACACAAAATAAGGTAACACGTGCACGCACAATGACTCTTCAAAGTGTGGCTTGTCATATGTATCGATCATATTTAATAATCTGTAATACCTGCAGCTGAAGCTCGTAATAATGCACAGCTGATTTTAGACTGAAGCTCCATGCAGATGCACCTGTATTTAACACGGATTTCTGTTCGAGGCACACTACTTTTATACGATATTCCACTTTAGCATATCAGTTTTAGGGTTAGATTGTCTAAGCAAATACAAAAGCATCTTTCGTATATAAAAAAAGAAAAGTTAATGTAAATATACACGTAAATCATTCTGTGAAATCGAAAAAACTCTGTCGAAAAGTGAAAACATGCTGCAGGGATGAAGCACAAGGAAATCAAGAAAAAAAGGCAAAACAAGAAAACAGAAAAAGAGAGATCAGAAGAATAAGAAAAGAAATAAAATTCGAAACATTTTAAAACATTAGAAAATATAACAAAACGCGTCACATTTGCACCTTATTAAAACTATAGACATTTCTTTAATTCAGTGCCAAATGTTTTGTTCTGTTTATTTTGAATTAGTGTATTGTATGATATTAAACTACAGGTTATTAATGTCATTTTACTCTCTGACAAAAAATAAATAAATAATAATAAATAACATAAAATAGAGATAAATGAGATAGAATGGTGTAGAGAGGGTTGCTTTTCAAAATGAAATAATTAAAATTAATCTTTAATTTTTTTAAGTAGGCTATAAAATGTAACAATCCTAATAATGTTTAAAATGTGTCGATAAAAGGATAAATGAAATGTGTTTGTGTGTTATTGAGCTCGTGAAATCATCCGCTCACAGTTACTTCTCATAAACTCCGTCTTTTCACTCCGTTGATTAAATAGTTAATTTAATTTAAACCTCGATTAATGACTGTTCTGGTGCTCGGATTGTTTAAACGTGAACGTCATTCTAATTGTGTTTTTGTAGAATCATAAATGATTTTAGATCTGAAGAGCTTGTGTGTGTGTGTGTGTGTGTGTGTGTGTGTGTGTACACTGCATGCAGAGAATGGAATATTCCACCATGTAAACCAATAGACGTGGACGATCCCATTATTTGCAAACCAGTGTGTGTGTGTGTGTGTGTGTGTGTGTGTGTGTTTGTCTTTGATGACGTGTTCTAAAATATTTCACCTAAATATAGCGCATTAAGGGGAATGGTGCAGTTAAAGGCCTCTATTCACAAACACAAGTCCTGCAGGATCATAAAACCTAATTTAACAAATTATAAAGGCCGAAATAATGCCGATAACTGATTAATACATGCGTAAAATTAATAAAAACAGTTTATGTGTGATGCATAAAAATAGATTTTAATACAAACATATTGAGATTGAATCTATTTTGTGTGCGTTATATGTGTGTGTATATAAATGTATATATATTTGATTTATGAAAGCAATATGTAGCTATATAGATATCATCACATAAAATATATTGATATATTGAAATGTTTTTGTATTATTCTAAAAATGCAAAAAGTTTTCTTTCAAAGATTGGGGTGTTTAATGCATGTATAATACATGCATAAAGTACTTTAAATAAACAGAGGAAGTCTGTGGTGTGTCCCCATTTATTGAAATGCAAGATTAAGTAGGCCTAGACTTGTGAGAAAGAGGCGGAGTCACAGGATGTGGGAGGGGCTTGTCATGTGTAATGAGGTCAGTGCTTCTTAGATGCTGCTCTGAAGATTGAAGCATGTGTGTGTCTCATCTTTAGTGTCTGGCATTATTAAAACAATCTTAACCAATAGTCTTTGGATTTATAAAAGCAAGTGGAGTGTACCAAATGATCTGAGCATCAGAAATAAGGTATGTCTTTGAAAAGTTCATTTGTATCTCTTATTGCATCCATGCAAGTGAAGTCAGCTAGCGTTTTATATAGAACTGATACTTGCACTACAAAGGTGCAAACACATTCAGTTAAGCTATGTTATGTGTTAAAAGATATAGATTTTAACTGAATATGGAAATAAAGTCGATTCTGTTGATCAGTTAATGTAAACAATAGACCATAAATATCTAAATTCAACATCAGAGCTCCACAAATGTATAAATGCTATCTGTTTTTGTTATTAGGTCAAATCACAACCCTGCTACTGAGTTTATTGGAGTTGCTGCATGCACTTGTGTGTGTGAGGGAGTGATGCTGATGAATAGAAATGACATTGTCTAAAAGCTCTCAGTTTGTCACGGCCTCTTTAACACGCACGGGCTAGTTTTTCTCTTTGGTTATCTAGCTGTATGAGTTCATGCATATCATAAAGCTAGAGAACCGAAAGCAGAAACTAATCCCACTGACTTCATGAACCACAGAGAGCGGAGGCACGGAGAGAGAGAACCGGGACCGAGCGCGTCATACAGGCTTTTGTGGAAGTGCATGAACAGAATCCATGCTTTAAAATGAATTACTGCAGAAATGTGTGTGGAATGCGTTGACGCAAATTGCGTTCAGGGAGCGCGTGCACGCGCAGCGTCATTGATCACGCGTGTGTTTCAGGTGCACGCTGTTCCTCTCGGGGCCTTTCACGGTGTCGGTCTTTTGTGCGGTTGTTGTAAATGCATGAGCCAGCAAGGCTGATATAATTCACTTCAGTATCCATATTGCATGTTCTTGAATCCAAGCATTTTGTGCGTTTTGAAAGTAATCTAAAGTCAGATGGCTTAATGTATTAAAGCATTCATGCACAAGGAGTATACAAGTAGCCTACATTATCAAAACGTACACATTTGTGTCTAAATGGCCCAAATTGGTACTTTAAATGCACATATTAAAACCTGAAAGGTACAAAAGTGTACCTTTTAATCTGAAAAAGTTGCTGCCCCATTAACAGCTTTTGCACCTTTTTTCTGAGACTGCATCAAAACATTTAAGTGCATATTATATGTTCTTGAATCCCAGCTGACAAAGACTAAATATTTTACTAATGTTCCTATTAAGTCGATTAATATTAAATGCTGTGATTTCTGAACATCCAGTTTTTTATATATATTAAGAAAATGTTGCAATTTATGATTTGCAAGCATTATAGAAATGTTGCTTTTTGATGTTCAAATAAAGTTTATATAAAGTAGTAACATGAAAAAGAAAAAAAAATGTTGCATAAACTCAGAATAAAGGTTACTTGCATAAAAACCCTTTAGTAAATCATAGTAAATCAAAAGCAGTCTTTAGTCGCTGGGGTATATTTGTAGCAAAATCCCAAAAATACTGTATGGGTCAAAATTATCAATTTTTCTTTTATGCCAAAAATCATTAGGATATTAAGTAGATAATGTTTCATGAAAATAATTTGTACATTCATTATCATAAATGCATAAAAACGTAACTTTTTATTTGTAATATATATAATAGTAATATGCATTGCTAAGAGCTTCATTTGGACAACTTTTCTCAGTATTTAGATTTTTTTTTTTTGCACCCTTATATTCCAGATTTTCAAATAGTTGTATCTCAGACAAATATTGTTCTATCATGATTCTTTCCAATTGCAAAAACTGCTAACCTAAAACCAGTGTTAATCTAGTGTTAAATAACAACAAAACCCCATAATCATTAATATTCCCTCTCTTAAACAACTCTTTCTGCATGCAGCACAAAGAAACAGTGCTATTTTAGTGTAAATAACAACACAAATCCAGAATTCTTAAGCGTGCTTCCTAAAATCATTCTTCCTAAATGCACAGAGCTAAACTAAAAACAGTGTTATTTTAGATTTAAACAACAACAGATCTACTATTCATTATATTGCACTTCAATAAAAAACTCTTTCTGAATGCACAGCTAAACTGAAAACAGTGTTACTTAAAGAACAATAGCAAATACTCATAATTATTCAAATGCACGCCCTCAAACAACTCTTTGTAAATTCACAAACAGCTAAACCGAACACAGTGTAATATTAGGGCTATTGAACAATAATAAAAACATTAATACATAAAAATTTATGTCCAGAACCTACTATTTCTGAATGCACAAACAGCTAAACTAAAAACATTATTCTGGTGTTAAATAACAACTAAAACTCATGATTATTCAAATGCACTTCCTTAAATGGTTCTTTCTGAATGCACAACCTGCTAAACTGAAAACAGTGTTTTGCTTGTATGAAGAATACAACGAGCACGTTTAAGGTGGCTGTTCTTTGTTACGGATGGAAAGCAGTCCCCTTTAACATTTCTATGCAAACTAGAGCTTGAATAATGAGATGTGTTTATGAAGGTGGGGGTTTGGGATGGGGGGGCTGGGGCTTCCATTGGTGCAGTGCAGCTGTGAAAAGATTGGGCTTCTTTTTCCCACGACCAGCCAGACACAAAACAGCCAGGGTCATGTCACAGAGCTAATATATACGTACAGAGAAAGAAAAAGAACATATCGAAGTTGTGCAAATTAATGAGCTGTCTGATGAGACAGAGAAAGAAAGAGAGAG
Organism: Carassius auratus; assembly: GCF_003368295.1. Taxonomy (NCBI): domain Eukaryota; kingdom Metazoa; phylum Chordata; class Actinopteri; order Cypriniformes; family Cyprinidae; genus Carassius; species Carassius auratus. The sequence continues at coordinate 6,456,756 of NC_039269.1, read as the reverse complement.
AGAGAGAGAGAGAGAGAGAGACGGAGCTGCAGCTCATGCATTTCATTTTGTTTGTCTGTTTCTTACATACAGCTTCACCTTCACGTGTGTATTTATGAAACGTTTACTTGAATTTCAAAATGTTTTGCCCGTTTTCACATACAAACTCATTTATAAAACACAGGTTTTTTTATTGCATTGCTTTGTTGAATTATGAATTAAATACAAATTTACTGATGTCATTTATTTCATCATTTTACAAAAGCAATAATTCACTTAAATCTGTGCATTACAGTGATTTCAACCAAAGACAAGAGGTTGTTTAAATAACTACAAAATCAAACCACATGGATATAGATAGAAACAGAAAATATAAATATATATATTTAGCACAATATTTTAAATGCAATATTATTTTTATTAGACTTTTTATATAGAAATTTTATTATTTGTAAATTAAGTTTACACACACACACACACACACACACACACACACACACACATATATATATATATATATATATATATATATATATATATATATAATATTTTTTTTGTTTATATATTAAATATATTTATCTGTACTATAAATATAAATATATACATGTTAATGCATGTAAATATTTTCTAAATATATACTGTATATGTTTGTATTTATACATAAAAAATATACACAAAACTTTTATTTTGGATGGATGTGATTAATCGCGATTAATCATTTGACAGCACTAATATATGTATGTGTGTGTGTGTGTGTTTTATTTTATAATTTGTAAATGAAATGTATATATGTATGTGTATATGTATATTTACTAAAAGCTTTATAAAAAAGCCCTAAAAACCATAAAGTACAGGAGGAAAGAAATGTATTAAAACTGATCTCAACTCATCAAGCAGCAAAGGTTTATTAATTCCTTCCCTTCATCCATTAGTCACTTTAAACTTGGCCTTGTGTCTCAGGACGCAGACAGACAGACGACTGTGAGACTCACACATAGCAACTCAGAAGGAATGTCTCTCTGCCACACATTCAATACGATCTGTGATCTATGTCCAAATAATAGGGGGCCAGCTGTGTGTGTGTGTGTGTGTGTGTGTGTGTGTGTGTGAGTGTTTGTGAGTGTGTGTGTGTGTGTGTGTGTGTGTGTGTGTGTGTGTGTGTGTGTGTGTGTGTGTGTGAATGAGCAGCGCTTCGGAACCTTCTTGAATTTGAATTTGTCTCACTTTTGAATGTTGGATAGATGTTTGGAATATCATTATCAGCTTTAGGAATAACTCGAGAAGAGCTGCATCACACAAACGGATCAAAAAGTGACGTCAGTTCTGAATAAAATAATTATTTTATGGTATTTTACATTATTTCTTGGCGTTAACATGTTTTGTGTATAAATATGATCATATATGAAACACTAATCTTACATTTTTAAAGAAATTTATACTTTTATTTATCAAAGTTGCATTAAGCTGATGACAGTTAAAGAAATTATAAAAGATTTCTATTTCAAATAAATGCTGTTCTTTTGATCTTTTATTAATCTGTCAATCCTGCAAAATAAAATGTATCACAGTTTGCACAAAAAAATATTGTGCAGCACGACTGTTTTCAGCATTGATAATAATCAGACATGTTTCTTGAAGCATTAAAATGATTTCTGAAGATCATGTGACACTGAAGACTGGAGGAATGATGCTGGAAATACAGCGGAGCATCACAGAAATAAATTACACTTTAATAGATATTCACATAGAAAAGAGTTATTTTAAATTATAATAATATTTTACTATTTTCTACTGTATTTTTGATTAAATAAATGCAGCACTGATGAGCAGAAGAGACGTTTCATTGCAGACTTTAAGAAAAAGTTTGATCAGGAGAAACATCAAAATATGTCCCTCTGCTGAAAAACAGAAACAAATGAAATATTAAAATGCATTTAACACATAAAAACATATAGTATATTTGCTGTAGCTGTGTGTTTTTAGTCTAATGATCTGACACTCAGGCCTCAGCGTCTCTCTCTTTGGCTCTTTTGATGGTTTTCCCTCGTAGGATCCGCAGGGATGCCGTTCCGCTCAATTAGCTCGCCAGGGCCTTGTTTACTCTTCTTTATGGAGGAGATCCTCAAAGACACAAGCCTGTCCTTTCAGTAAAGAGGACCCAGCGCGTCTCTCCTCCTCTGTGCAGTGATTCAGATGGAAATGGGACGGGGGTCTCCCTGTAATTAGCTCAGTGTGTGGATGCTTGTGTGTGTGTATTGTGAGGAGATGTAATGTGCTGAAGGACCGAGTCGGGCTCCGGCTCTTTGAGCAGCTCTTCACTCAAGCTTTTGAGGAAGGACTCGGGCGCAGGTGATTTCCCATGGACCCGGCGCTGCTGCACAAACAAAGCCTCAGTATGAATAAATGTTGGGTTTCTGGGGGCCTTTACAGACGTTTAGGGAAGAGAGATGCGCCTCGACTGACATTGGTGCTGTCCATGGTTCTTGACACATTACCATTCATATAAATATGGTCAAATGACAAATTTCTGAATTTCTTTTTATATATATATATATATATATATATATATATATATATATATATATATACACTGTAAAAAATTTCTTGTTGTTTTTACAAAAACTTTTTGGCAGCTGTGGTTGCCAGAATAATTTTGTAAAAATACAGAAAACTGTAAACACATTTACGTCAAAAACTGTTAATTTTACAATATAAAGCTGTAATTTACAAACAATAAAATGTGAATATAAACCAGTAAATTCAACAACACACAAAATTAAATCTGTTTTGTACCTTGAAAATACTGACAACCACCATAATAATAAAGATGGTACTGTATAAGAGAAAGCCACATGAAGTATCAAAGCTCATCACAAGTGGCTTCACCACAAGCAGAAGTATATATTAACATATAGAAGGTGCACATTTATGGAAACACAAAACACCATCATGGTAACACACGTGATACTTAAATAATGCAAAAAACTTTCATTAAGCAACAGAAGATGTAACATAAAGCTCAAATGTACATAACTGATAACAAGAACTATTTAAAAACATGATTATTTAAACAAAATACTTTCAAACGTGGAGTGTCACGCAGGGAATTCTGGGAATATCAGTTTACAGTTTTAGACTGTAAATTATACATTGATTTGTTCTTTTTTTACTTCTAAAAGCTGTATAATTAACATAATTTTACTGTAAACTTACATTAAATGCTTTGTTAGATATTTTACAGTTTTTCCCTGTATATAGTACGGGAACTTACTGTTAACCTATTATCAGTTTTTTTCCGTAGCGTTTTTACAAAATTTTACAGTTAAAATTACACTTATTTTTTACAGTGTATATATATATATATATATATATATATATATATATAATTTATTTTTATTTTATTTTTCTTGTGATTTTTTTTATATGTATATATGGTTTCATTAATTTTTATTCATTAATTTTTGTAATTTTATTGTGCATTATCTTTTGTATTTAGCAATTTTGTTTTGTGTTTGTATTTTTTTAAACATTCTACACTGTTTAATGCTGCATATGAGATTATTACCAATATCACATGCAAAAATGAAGCATCAACATACAAACACATTTGTTTCCCCTATCTGTATGTAGAAACATACATTTCATGAATTGTAACTCTTTGCATGAAGCACCTGAAGACATAAGCAGCAGTCTGACGTCTCACACTCGTCTCTGTCTGCAGGGAAGCCAGTGTAAGGAGCGCTGAAGGAGCATTTGGAGAGATGGAGAGATGAACGTGTGTTCTCCAGCAGGATGATGGGAGATGAGGAAGAGGTGAGTGCTTGAGTTTGTGCAGTTCACATCCACACAAACCCATAAAATGATAATTTAGGACATAAGAGAGTGTTTAAAGAATAATGTTTTAGTGCAAAAATATTGTTAACCCCAGCTCACGCTCATAGGTTTGATTTGAACACATCATATCCTGCTCGCGGTCAAACATTTTACTGTATCCAAAACTCAACTCAGATCTGAAAAATTAATGGCTGCTAGTTGGCTGCTTAGTCGGAAGAAAAAACGATTTAATTAAACACACAGAGAGTCCTGACTCAAACTCATGTGATTGGTCAAATCAGAATTAGATACATTGGATCGAACAAATCAGCGTTTTGAAAGCATCACAGATTCACTTCTACCAATCTACCAATCACTGACTTACACATTGACATTTCCCTCCAAACCGATGACAAAATGGTAGCCACTTCTGCCGCCTGGCCATTTCCCTCCAAAAAGATGAGAAAATGGATGTTTCCCTCAAAAAAGATGAGAAAACGGTGGCCATTTCTCTCCAAAAAAATTTATGTTTCCACCAAAAACATGAGAAAATGGTAGCCACTTCTACCGACTGGATGTTTCTCTCCAAAAAAAATGGATGTTTCCCTCCAAAAAGATGGAAAAATGGTAGCCACTTCTGCCGACTGGCCATTTCCCTCCAAAAAATTACAAATGGCGGCTCCTTTCTGCCGACTAGCCTTTCCCTCCAAAAAATATATGTTTCCCTCCAAAAACATGAGAAAATGGTAGCTGCTTCTGCCAATTGGCCATTTCAAAAAAATGAATGCTTCCCTCCAAAAAGATGAGAATATGACGGCTCCTCTCTGCCAACTGGCCATTTCCCTGATGAGAAAATGGATGTTTCCCTCCAAAAAGATGACTGAAAGAGCTGACAAAAATGACAAAATGGTGGCCACTTCTGCCGGCTGACCATTTCCCTCCAAAAAGATGGCGGCTCCTTTCTCCATTTGCCATCTGTGCCACCCTTAGCTGCTCACAATCTCTGTCTAATTTCATTTGCATATCCTTGATTTAGCTGTAGGGGGAGGAGAACAATGCTAATCGCTCGTGAACGAGCATATAAATCTCTGGACGGGAGAAACAATCCATTCAAAGAGGCATTTTTGAGCAGTCAGCACGGTTGAGATGGGGCCGCTCTCGCTGCCGTATGGAAAGTGAGACAGAGACCCCTCGTATGCAAATCCCTCACTGTAAACACCAATGAGAGGGAGGGAGAGCCAACTGCAACCGGCTAATAGATGAACAAGCTTAATTAGTATGTTCACTCAGCGAGTGAATATAAACCCCAATATTACTGAGCCTTGGAAATCGTTTATGGTGGCTGTTTTGATTGCAATTATCATGATTTAGAAGCAAAAACACATAGTGAATGATGTTATTGAGTAGAGCTTTCTCTTAATGGAGATTTCATGTGTGTTTCAATAAAGTTTCAAGATGTTTCCTCCCAAACATACATAAAAATAAGCCAAAATGGATCAATAGTTGTCTTACTGTAAGATATTAGTGTAGAGCTAATATAGAGAGTAACATACAGATATGAAATACATGTGAAAAACAGCTCATATAATTTTGTATGCACCATAAATTTAAATAAAATGGAAATCACAATGACATCAAATGGCAAATTCGGAAAGGTAATTAAAATAAATATATGCGCTGCAGGTTTATGAGTAATTTTATAGCTGTATTATACAAATCTTATTTTTATTCTATTTTCTTAAATACAAATTTTTGTTTTCTTTTTTATATTTTAATATTTTAAATATATTATTAAGTAGTAGTTATATTATTATTATTATATTTATATTTTATATATATATTTTTTTTTCTTAAATATTAAATTATTGTATTGTACAATAATATAATAAAAGTAATAAGATTTATTGTTTAGTTTTATATTTTTATTTAGCATTAGTAGTATTAGTAGTAATTATATATATAATAATAATGTTATATCTTATTTTACTGTAAAATAATAGTTTCTTATTATTCTTATTTTGTTTATTATTTTGTGCAATGATAATAATAACGTATAATTATTAGGATTATTTAGTATGTTAATACTTATTTATATTATAATCACAGCATTTTTGTGCAGCCAATGAATTATTGAATATTTATGCAGATGAACAAAGTTTGAGTCATTTTTGAGATGTCATGGTCTGAAGCAGGAGGCTTCAAATGGGGCTTCATCAACATTTCTGTCGAGAACGAAACACTAGAAACATTAGAGACGTCAATGTAGGTGTCCAGTCACAGTCATTTCAAACTATTAAAACAAATGCATTTGAGCAGTGAATTCAAATGAACACAGGGTTAAATTAGCTTCTAATTCTGTCACTTCACATTTATTTTTAGATGAAGCGAAGCTGTCCGAGATGTAGGACAGAATCGGTCTGTTTTGTTCCCCTTGTGGAAACAGGACAGAGACAGAGACAAACTCAAAACATCAGTACCCCTTTATACATCAGTAAGACTAACCCCAGTCTTCAGTGTCCCTGCTCCTCGTGTTGAGTTATAAAATACGATCAAAGCCACAGTAAAATAACAAGCTGTGCAAGCAAGCATTACAACTTTAATATAGAGTTTTACAGATTTAAACATTAGTAATTCTAATATGCAATTTAAATAGCATGTGACACCAGTGGCGTAGCCTGGCACACCTAAAAATAGATGCAGAATTATTTTTCATAGTCTCAATAAAAAATGTTTACTAAACTTGGACTATTGTTGTTTACTTTTAATATATATATATATATTTTTTTTTTTTTTGTTCGCGACTCGGTTGATTCAGATCGGCACTTCAGAGCTTGTTCGCGACTCGGTTGATTCAGATCGGCACTTCGGAGCCTGTTCGCGACTCGGTTGATTCCAGTGGCGTAGCCACCACGGGTGTGCCTGTGCCACCCAAAGTGGCAGCTGGCACACCTAAAAATAGATGCAGAATTATTTTTCATAGTCTCAATAAAAAATGTTTACTAAACTTGGACTATTGTTGTTTACTTAGAATATATATATATATATATATATATATATTATTTATTTTATTTTTTTATTTTTTTTGTTCGCGACTCGGTTGATTCAGATCGGCAATTCGGAGCCTGTTCGCGACTCGGTTGATTCAGATCGGCACTTCGGAGCCTGTTCGCGACTCGGTTCATTCAGATAGGCACTTCGGAGCCTGTTCGCGACTCGGTTGATTCAGATCGGCACTTCGGAGCATGTTCGCGACTCGGTTGACTCAGATCGGCACTTCGGAGCCTGTTCGCGACTCGGTTGATTCAGATAGGCACTTCGGAGCCTGTTCGCGACTCGGTTGACTCAGATCGGCACTTCGGAGCCTGTTCGCGACTCGGTTGATTCAGATCGGCACTTCGGCGCATGTTCGCGACTCGGTTGATTCAGATCGACACTTCGGAGCCTGTTCGCGACTCGGTTGATTCAGATAGGCACTTCGGAGCCTGTTCGCGACTCGGTTGACTCAGATCGGCACTTCGGAGCCTGTTCGCGACTCGGTTGACTCAGATCGGCACTTCGGAGCCTGTTCGCGACTCGGTCGATTCAGATCGGCACTTCGGAGCATGTTCGCGACTCGGTTGATTCAGATCGGCACTTCGGCGCATGTTCGCGACTCGGTTGATTCAGATCGACACTTCGGCGCATGTTCGCGACTCGGTTGATTCAGATCGGGACTTTGTAGCATGTTTGAGATTTTTTAAAATTCAGATTTGGACATCGAAGCAGGAAGTGTTTGTCAAACAGTTAATTGGTGATAAATTAATATTTGGACTTTTTAAGGCTTTTTTTACCTGCCGATTCAGCATGTACCTTGTTATATATTCATGAGGCCAGCCACCAAATGCTATCAAAACATACTTTACTGGTGTTCAGATCACATATTGATTACATCACATTTCACACGTGCAAATCACATCACGTGATTTAAATACCCTCTTCCCAGGCATGGGAACCAATGACTGCTCATCATGCATATATACACATTATCCCAAATACACCACATTTCCTCCCCCATTAAAAATCATACACCACATTATCAGTTCAAAAGCACCACATGTGTTCAAATTCTCAATTTCTAAAACGCTGTGGTAATTTAATAGTTCGTTTAGAGCGACGTAGACCCCCTGGACTTGGAATCAGGGGTTCTGTTAGTTCAAAAGGTACCTCAGAGTCAAATGTACCTGGAATTCCAGCAAATCCAGAATCTTGATCATTGAGTTCAGCATTTTGAGCTTGATCATTAGATTCAGCAGATTGAGCAGTCTCCTTTTCATTCGGTGGCATTGGAATCTCTGAGGACGAAGTGCGTGGTCTCAATTGATCACCATGCCGTCTATACACAGTATCCGATGCTGGATCACGTACCTTGTACGAAACAGGTCCTGTCTGTTGTGTAATCACTCCAGATAACCACTTCGGATCTCCTCCCACTGTACTTCGCAAGAAAACAGAATCATCCACAGCAAAGGATCTCTCTCTTGCCCGATAGTCATGTTGATTTTTCTGCAAATACTGTTTTCTGCGAACCGTCTCATGAATGTTTGGTTTCAGGAAGTCCAGCCTGGTGCGGATGTGTCTCTTTAAAAATAAATCAGATGGTGACTGACCTGTGGTACAATTAGGAGTTGTGCGATAGCGCAATAAAAATAAAGATAGTCTATCATCAATGCACATTTGCTCATTAGTCAATTTCTTCATACCCCTCTTGAACGTCTGGACATATCTTTCTGCCAAACCATTTGTTGCTGGGTGTTTTGGTGCACTTCTGGTATGCATAATACCATTCTGCTTCACAAATCTTTGGAATTCATCAGAAGTAAAAGTAGTTGCATTATCAGTCACGATTTGTTCAGGTAATCCATATGCAGAAAACAATCTCTTCAATCTGGTAATAGTAGCTTGAGAAGTAATCTGTGACATACGAAAAACTTCCAACCATTTAGAATGAGCATCAACAATGATCATAAACATGTTGTTCAAGAACGGACCAGCAAAATCCACATGCAACCTTTTCCAACACTCACCCGGGAATTCCCAAGGATGAAGAGGGACGTGACTTGGCATTCTTTGTTCTTGTTGACAGATTTGACACTCCTTGCAAACTCTTTCTATATCCGTATCAATTTTAGGCCACCACACGTATTTACGAGTCAGAGCTTTCATTTTAACAATGCCAGGGTGTCCTGAGTGAATTTCCTGTAACACTGATTTTCGAAATTTGAATGGTACAATCACTCGTGTGCCCCATAGCAGACATCCCTGTTCTACTGACAGTTCATCTCTTTTCGCGTAGAATACTTTCAAATCATCTGACACTTCAATTGGCCAACCTTCCATGACATAACGAAACACTTTAGAAAGTTCTTGATCTGTTCTTGTCATTCTGGCAATCTGTGCTGCATTTAGAGGAGCTTCTTGAAGATGGTTTGTCAAAAGTGTGTTGATATTTGCTGAAATGGCTTCTGTTCCTACATCGGTAATTTCAGGTAATGGAATTCGTGACAAGCCATCTGCATTTCCATGATCTTCTGCCTTGCGATACATTATATGATAATCATATGCCGACAAAATTATCGCCCACCGCTGAATGCGAGCGGCAGCCATCATTGGGAAATGCTTATGTTCACCAAACAGAGTCACTAATGGTCTATGATCAGTTATCAAATTAAAAGATCTTCCCCAAAGATACTGATGGAATTTTTTAACTCCATAGATCACACTCAAAGCTTCCTTCTCAATCTGTGAATATTTCTTTTCAGCAGGGGACAAAGTACGTGAAGCATATGCAATGGGATGCTCGTCACCATTTGGCATGATGTGCTGAAGCACCGCACCAATTCCATAAGCGGAAGCATCACATGCTAAAGTCAAAGGCAGTTGTGGATCATAGTATACTAGCACTTTGTCACTGGTGAGCAATTCTTTACATCTACTAAAAGCACCTTGTTCCTTTTTCCCCCAGCACCAAGCAGTTTGTTCTTTCAACAGTCTATACAGTGGTGCCAACACTGTGCTCTGCTGTGGTACAAAGCGTCCATAATAATTTACCAAACCTAAAAAAGCTCGTAGTTCCTTCACATTTGATGGTGCTGGCGCATCTTGAATAGCTTTTACCTTGTCTTTTGTCGGATACACCCCTTTTTCATCGATCACATGACCCAGGTACTCAATCCGTGTTTGTCCCCACTCACATTTACATTTCTTTACTCTTAAGCCTGATTCTTGAAGACGCTGTAAGACTTTGCAAATGTTTGTTAGATGTTCTTGCTCATCTTTACCTGTGATCAACAAATCGTCCAAATACACAATTACTTTCAGATCTTTCATCAAATTTTCCATTATTCGTTGAAAAATGGAAGGGGCTGAACTGATGCCAAAAGCAAGACGATTATACACATATAATCCCTTGTGAGTGTTGATTGTCGTATACTTCTTAGAATCATTATCCAGCACGACTTGTTGATATGCTTGTGCCAAGTCAATCTTGGAAAACAACTTCCCTCCACTCAAAGTGGCTAACACTTCCTCGATCCGTGGCAAGGGATACACTTCAGTGTTGGCAGCTTGATTAACAGTGACTTTGTAGTCTCCGCATAAGCGAATTGTGGAATCTTTTTTATAACAGGAACAACTGGAGCAGCCCACTCGCTGTATTTTACTGGGGATATAACATTAGCTTTTTCCAGTCTATCAATTTCCTTCTCCACACGCTCTTTCATAGCAAAAGGAAGAGGACGACTTTTAAAAAACTTGGGTGGCACATCTGGTTTCACTGAAATAGTGGCTTTAATGTCCTTTAAAGTGCCCAGCTCATCCTTAAGGACTTCACTATATTTGTCCAGCACTTCTTGAATGGACCCAGGCTGCTTACTCACATGTCGAATTATCTTCCAATTCAGTTTTACTTTCTGAAGCCAGTTTCTCCCACACAGGTTTGGACCATTCCCTTTGACTACGATCAGTGGTAACTCATTCACTTGATCCTCATATTGTACAGTAGCTGTGAATTGACCCAACACTGGAATGCATTCACCGGTGTAGGTCTTTAACTTGACTCTAGCTCCCTCCAGTGGCAAATGGGCAAACGATCGTCTATACTCTTGTTGTGAAATGATGCTTACAGCCGCTCCTGTATCAATCTCCATCAATAAATCCTGCTGATTCACAGTAAAATTTACTCGGAAAGACTGTTTCTCAGTATCACTTAACATGGAAACATTTCCAGCTCCGGCTCTTCAGCATGCATATAAGCTGTTACTTTGTGCTTGTTCTGTTGTTCAGCATATTTACTGTTAGGATGTGACTTCATTTTAACTTTGCAAGCTCTCTTTATATGCCCAATCACTCCACAATTGTGACATTTAGAGTTTTTAAAATAACACTCCTGTGCATTATGGTTTTTCCCTTTACAACGATAGCATTGTCTCTGGTTATAAACAGTCTTTGCATTTACCTTATGCACTGTTGTCGCTGAATCCTCTGTTTTCCTCAGCTGTTGCGTATCTCGATCTGCGGTTTCCATACTGTGAGCAACTTCAAGTGCCCGTGCAAAAGTGAGTGTGTCTTCCGAAAGCAATCTTCGTTGACATGCTTCACTTCGGATTCCGCTGACAAAACGATCACGTAGAGACTCATCCAAACTTGCACCAAAGTCACATTTAGATGCACATTGTTTCAGTTCAGCAACATACTGGGACACAGTTTCATGGGGCTTTTGAACACAGCGCTGAAATCGGAAACGCTCAGCTATTATTAACGGCTTTGGTTCAAAATGGGCCTTCAGAATGTTCACAATTTCTTCAAACGTTTTATCCTTTGGCTTCGCAGGCTGAACCAGATTCCGTAGTAATCCATATGTGGACGCTCCCACAGCACTAAGCAAAGTCGCTACTTGCTTCGTATCATCCACATCATTTGCAATCATGAACAATTCCGCTCGTTCAATATATGCAGACCAGGACTCATTTTCCGGTTTATACTCATCCAATCTTCCGATTTGCGCCATGTCTTCTCACACTTTATCCTCGTCGCCAATTTATGTTATATATTCATGAGGCCAGCCACCAAATGCTATCAAAACATACTTTACTGGTGTTCAGATCACATATTGATTACATCACATTTCACACGTGCAAATCACATCACGTGATTTAAATACCCTCTTCCCAGGCATGGGAACCAATGACTGCTCATCATGCATATATACACATTATCCCAAATACACCACATACCTGGACCCACACACAAAGGTGGACACACTCTAGACGGGTGTGCCAGGTAGGGTGCGCGCACAGCGTTTGAAGCCCAATACATGCCTCCCACAAATTGAGACTGTGTCACGCATAATCAATGCTTGCTAAAAAAAAAAAAAAGTCGGTCGCTATATCTGGAGTCACCAACCCGTCGATCGCGGTCGACAAGTCGATCTTGGAAGCATTTTAAGTCGATCGCGAAGATTTTTCAAAATCTGAGAAAAAAAGGTGCGAGCCTCCGCTGACTGCGCGCGCACCTCCCGAAACAGACGAGACATTTATACTTGACACAACTGTTTTAGACTGAAAACCAGACCATACAACTGATTTAGACGCGGGCATGATTGTTTTAGGCCTGTAATTGATTGATTATTGAGGTAATAGGGATGGCACGGTTTGCTGAAATAAAAAAACCAAACCGTTCGGTTCACCACACACGTTCGGCACGCGCTTCAACTTAAATCTGACAAAGCATCTTTAATATCATCTGTAATATGGCTTGCTATAAATGGCACGTAAAAAACAGGGTTCAGCTAATAAATGTTTATGTTGATGCATGCGCATTCTGGCTTCCCAGACATTACAAAAACATGAAAAAAATATCTATATTGAGCAACTACAATTAATTTTAATCCTATAATTATATATTATAATTTATTTAAGGTGAATAAACTTTAATGAAAAATAAACAAAATGAAATAGCTAATATTTCAAAATTATCGTATTTGGAAGAAAATTATTAAATTTAACAATTAACTACATTTTGACACGACCTGCAAATTACCACTAGGAGTATGTTTGGACGGAAGCAGTGTGACAAAAATACTATCCCATAATTTTGCACAGTAATCTGACAATAAATGTGGCACACCCAGATTTTCATATGCACACCCAGAGTCTCTTTTCTGGCTACACTACAGTGTGACACTGAAGACTGGAGCAATGATGCTGAAAATGCTCCCTGCATCTTTGATCAAATAAATGCAAGCTTCATTAAGCAATAAAATAATTATTTCAAAAACATAAAAAAACAGGACATGCTCATTGAAAAATATAAATATCTGTTATATATAGACTAAAACAGCCAGGTGAAAATTGCATGCATTCAAGTATTAAAATGTTTAATAGTTCAAAGGTTTAAATATCATTAAATCTAATATGCAATACTAATAGACTGGAGTAATGATGCTGGAAATTCAGCTTTGCATCCCAGGAATGAATTGCATTTTAAAATACATTCAAATCAGTTATTATAATTGTAATTATGTTTCACAGTTTTACTGTTTTAACTGTATATTTATCAAACAAATGCAGCCTTGATGAGCATTAGAATACTTCCAAAACTTCCCCCAAAAATTTTTAACAGTAGTGCACATTGAAAAACTTTTTCAAAATATGCTATATACACACGACCGAAATGTGGTTTTATTAACAAAGTTCGGGAGAAGCACGATCAGATAATCATCCAATTTGGTACAGGTGCATCTCGTTTAGCTAATCATCTTATAGCACGCACGCGTATATATATCCAGTCTTCCTACCTCCTGTCCCACGACAGTTTTTCGGCATAGACCGTCTGTCAGCATTCGGTTCGCTCTGTCAGCATTCGGTTCGCTCTGTCAGCATTCGGTTCGCTCTGTCAGCATTCGGTTCGCTCTGTCAGCATTCGGTTCGCGCTGTCCGTCATCTTATCACAGGCCCAATCTTCCTTCCGACGAAGATATCTATCCGCCGAACACCAAGCGTCATCGGTCAGCTGCTCTTCTCGCCAAGCCACACGTTGTGGCCAAAAGCTCGTGCAAATCCTTGAGCTCGCCTCACTCGGCAACACGATTTTCTCGCCAGGACCGGGCTCTATTATAATGCTGGATCGCAGCCGTGCTCCAGTTCTCCCCGCAGTAAACCTCTCTCGCTTTTTCTGCCGTGTCGCAGTTCGATGCTGCCTCCACTAGCGGCGAAGACCGTGCGTTGTTGTAGTGGCATGTCGTTCGTGAAAGAATCGTTTTTTCGAATGAATCTTCTAGGCGAACGAATCGTTCTCGGTTTACACTCATTCATGAAGAATTTTTCAGAGTTGTCATCCACAATGAACGAGTTTCATATGAGTCTCAGAGATCGAGAGCTCTCATTCGTGAACGAAAGGACTAAACCGGTATACATGTCGAGTTGATTAAACAGATACATGTCGTTCGTAAACGCAAGGAACTCTTATCAATTTTGTTAAGATGAGAGTAAACCGGGTCAGTTAGCCATTTAGCATGTCAATCTTGCAAAATGTAAAGCGCAGTTATAGGTACTGTGCACATATTGTTTACATATTTAGCATACAAAAGATACATTCCACGTTTAATCCCCGATTTATGAACGTGAATATATAGATCAATATATGAACCGTCTGACCAAACAATTAAAATGCTAATCATGCAAGAAAACCTCGTGATTTGCTCATCTGAACAATTTAAATAGACGTTATATATAGAATGCGCTTATGAAGACGCCAAAATTTGTTAAACGGCGTTATGACTTAACTCTGTCCGATGACGATGCCACTTTTTAACCACGAAGCAAAGGCTTTTTGCAGAGTTGTCATCCACACCGAAATGTCTACAGACATTACATTTGCTTTACTGTGCATGTTTAAACCTCACTGAGATGATACAGACATAAGTTTCATGCAATTATTCCGGCAGGATCAATTATTTAGGGACATATTTCACCATTTACTGGCATGATTATTCAGAATTTTTCACGCTACTGCCTCGTGTTTGGCTGCAGAACAACAAGTGTGAGTAAATTTTCTATCGTCTTTTTTAGGACTGTTATATGAAAAGCATGCAAAGTAAATGTCTTTAGAAACGGCTTGAATTTGAATTACTGCAATTAACGTTACTGCTATAGACATGTCTATTGGTACAATGGTTTATAAAACTAAACATGCTACATTGTTTCAAAGCCTCTATTTTCACAGTCCATACTACAACAGGAAAACAGCATCCCAAATTTATCTGCTCCGGAGGCTGTTTAAAAGGGCCCAAAGGCCAAAACAAGAGGAAAAGATGCTTTTCCAACAGGACTGTATTAATTCAGACAAGGTTTGAGCAATTGTCAAATCAGCCAACAACTACAGCAGCCAAAGCAAGCATGAAGCTACTTTTACTTGCAACACGGGCCTGCACATCTCAGTATTTCCATCCTGTTACTTCTGCTAGCAGTGCAGGCTACACAGGTTCTTCAAGACATCACACACCCCAGCCCCTTCCCACGTCCCACAGCTACAGCAGCTGAAGCAAACGTGAGGCCGCCTCCATTCGTAAACGCGCCCTCAACTCTTCCGCTCCCTCATGCTACTAACCATTTTTCTGTTCAGTGGCCTCCAGCTCCAGATTTGCCAGAAGGCAGAGGGTACCAAGACCTATTATTGGTCAGGCCGATTATTTTATTTATTTATATATCTATCTCGAACCCTCTTCAGCCAACCCCTCTAACGCCAGCTCATCCCCTTTCACTAAAACTCCTAATCTACCATAGCTAACTCTCCTAACATGCCCTATCTATCTGTAATGGTCAATCCTCACTTCAGCCATCCTTCCGCAGGAGCTTTCTCTGTATCTCCCCACCGCCGCAGCATTGTCCGCTCCTGCAGGAGCTTTTTCTGTTTTTTCCTCACTGCCGCAGCAGTCTCCGCTTCCGCAGGAGCCTCTACCTATATTTCACCATTGCCGCAGCAGTGTCTGCTCCCGCAGGAGCCTCTACCTATATTTCACCACTGCCATAGCAGTGTCTGCTCCCGCAGGAGCCCTTTCCATCCTTCCCTACTGCCGCAATTCTCGCTGCCGCAAGAGCCTCAAAAATAAATAAATAAATAAATAAATAAATAAATATATATATTTTATGTCCATTCTCCAATTCAACCTCATCAGGCTCGCTTTTGTCTAACTCCGGAACGCCCAATCTAAATTCACGATGGTCCCTCATTTCATCAACGACTCTGGTTAAAAAAAAAAAAAAAAAAAAAAAAAAAAAATTTATCGAGTAACAAAATGTGTTGTTGCTTAATTATACTGATGTGCGCATGCACAGTAAATCTGATGGGTAGGATAAAATGTCAGGACCCCGGACCTTTATTTAGTCGGGTTGACGTACCTTTTCAGTTCTGTGTATGTGATGTGACGCTAGTTTTACTTAAAGTCAAATGCTCATGAACTGACTGTCAGAGCAGTTCTGGAGATGTTGTTCATGTGTTCAAGTCCTCATTTAGTGAGACAGCAGACGCAGAAATTACCGTGAGAGTAATGCGCGCTTCAGTGTGTGTGTGAAAAAGGAAGTCGCGCTCCTGCTCCATTCATTAACAGAGACACACAGAACATGCAGGCTTTACATTTAAACACTGTTCCGTCTTAATATTTAGAGATATTAATTCGTGAATCGGATGTAAGTGCAATTACCTATTTTGATTAATTCATTCAAAAAAAAAAAAAAAAAAAAAAAAATTCATTGCGAAAGAACCCGACATGAGATTTAGAATAAATTAAAAGAGGCTTCGAAGCAGAGGAATTTGCCTACATCATTTTTTGTAATCGCGTTACTCAAGGAATCGTTTCAGCCCTAATCTTAAGCAGCTCAAAAGGGGCCTCTCACATAATCCGATAGATGCCCTCGGTTGTTGTTCATCAGACATTTAAAAAAAAAAAAAAAAAAAAAAAAAAAAAAAAATTTTATATATTCCTCCTTAAATCATGTTGTGTACTTGAATAATAGAAGCCTCTCAGTTATCGTTTCTTCGGCCAAAGTAAGGGCCCTCCAGCCATCGTTACAATCTCCTTGCCTATTTCAGCATCGGACAGGGCTCTCCCTTCCGGTGCAGCTGGGCAGTGGCTCCCTTCGGTCGCAGTGTGAGCCTTTCATCTGTCATTGAGTTGCGCTGCGCGCTCAGCGGCAGATGGGGGTATCCCTCCCGGTGCAGCAGAGCCACAGGCCCCCTTCGGTCGTTGTGACAGCCCTCCATCCGATGCATCAAATTAAGCCGCTTATACAGTCGCAAGGGGACTCTCCCTTCCGGTGCAGCAGAGCTGCAGCTCCCTTCGGACGCAGCGAGAGTCCCTCCATCAGTCGCGTTTTCTTGCCTACTCCGTATCGGACGGGGCTCCCCTACCGGTGCAGCAGACCCACGGCTCCCTTCGGTCGCAGGGTGAACCCCCCGTCTGAGTTATGTTGCATGCTCAAGGGCGGACCGGGATCTCCCTCCCGGGGGAACACAGCCGCTGGCTCCCTTCGGTCGCAGCAGGAGCCCTCCATCCGATGCACCAAACCGTTCCTCGAATCTTCTTGCCTATTCTGCATCTGATGGGGCTCTCCCTTCCGGTGCAGCAGACCCACGGCTCCCTTCGGTCGCAGGGTGAACCCCCCGTCTGAGTTATGTTGCATGCTCAAGGGCGGATAGGGTTCTCCCTCCCGGGGGAATAGAGCTGCTGGCTCCCTTCGGTCGCAGTGAGAGCCCTCCATCAGACGCATCAAGCCATGCCTCGCATCGCAAGGGGGACTCGCCTTTCCGGTGCAGCAGAGCCGCAGCTCCCTTCGGACGCAGCAAAAGTCCCTCCAACAGTCGTATTCTAGTTAGCGTCAATCAGGGCTCTCCCCTCCGGGGCAGCACTCCTGCTGCAGAGTTGCGAACCCCCTACGGAGGCTGGGAGAACCCTCAGAGGCAAAAAACCGTGCCTCCATAAACCCGCAATGGGGGACTCCCCCTTCCGGTGCAGCAGAGCCGCAGCTCCCTTCGGATGCAGCGGGAGTCCCTCCAACAGTCGCGTCTCTTTGCCTTCTCAGCATCGGACTAGGGCTCCTCTTCCGGTGCAGCAGACCCACAGCTCCCTTCGGTCGCAGTGTGAACCCCCCATCTGAGTTATGTTGCATGCTCCACGATGGCTAGGGATCTCCCTCCCGATGGGGTACAGCCGCTGGCTCCCTTCGGTTGCATTAGGAGCCCTTCATCCGACGCGCCAAACCGCGGCTCGAATCTCATTGCCTATTTAGCATCTGACGGGGCTCTCCCTTCTGGTGCAGCAGACCCACGGCTCCCTTCGGTCGCAGTGTGAACCCCCCGTCCGAGTTATGTTGCATACTCTATGGCGGCCAGGGATCTCCCTCCCGATGGGATACAGTCGCTGGCTCCCTTCAGTCGCAGTGAGAGCCCTCCATCAGATGCAACAAACCGCGCCTCGTACTCAGCCGCAAGAGGGACTCTCCCTTCCGGTGCAGCAGAGCCGCAGCTCCCTTCGGAGGCAGCAAGAGTCCCTCATTTCTTGATATCTGGCATTGTGCTCCTCCCATAAGCGGCATGGAGGGCTCACTGGTAAGACGTTGCGAGCCGCAGCTCTCGTCGAACACTGCACGGGCTCTCCAGGTCGCTCTGCATTTTCTTCCCAACATGCATATTTTGGGGGGCAACTAAATTTTATCTCTCTGGCTGCTGTCCTATGGCTTTAAGCTTCTTTTGGGGAGTTATTTGGGTTCGGGCTATGCTCCGGGCCCGGACCCCTCCCCCAGGACAGCACGCCAAAATATGCCTACTATTTGCCTTCAGATTAGATGTAAGGGTGAACTCGTGAAATGTGGTTTTATTAACAAAGTTCGGGAGAAGCACGATCAGATAATCATCCAATTTGGTACAGGTGCATCTCGTTTAGCTAATCATCTTATAGCACGCACGCGTATATATATCCAGTCTTCCTACCTCCTGTCCCACGACAGTTTTTCGGCAACCCTCCTCCACCCCAACTCCTCACTTCTAATCTATTTATCCCAAATTGGGATAGGGGGAGTTATTTGGGTTCGGGCTATGCTCCGGGCCCGGACCCCTCCCCCAGGACAGCACGCCAAAATATGCCTACTATTTGCCTTCAGATTAGATGTAAGGGTGAACTCGTGAAACCACAGTAAAACAGCCAGGTGAAATCATACGCATGCAAGTATTACAACTTGAATATGCAAACACTAATATGCAATACTAATAGCAGTAATAATGTTAATGCATGACTTATATTACACAATAGTGGAGACGAGAAATGGTGCTTGTGCATTGTGTCGGTTTGTCTGCGCTAGTGTTTGTGTGATTTGGGGGTTTGCACTTGAACATGAGGGTTTGTTTGAGGGTTCATGTCTGGGTCATGAGAATGTCTGTCTGGGTATGAATGAGACCTATTAAAAGCATCCACGTGTGTGTGTGTGTGTGTGTTTGTGCTAATGTGGGGGTCGCCGGACAGAATAGTGTCTGGGTTGGTGCATGTGTCCATTTGCATATATACTCGTCGCTGGCCGCACATATGCTGCTCAGTCTGAACAGATGCAGTGACAGGCAAATGAGACACAAGCCCCGCCTCTCTGTAAATTCAGCACAACACACATCAGCTGCCGGGGAAAGCATTCACCAAATGTGACGCATATGCACAAAACACCCTAAATAATAGTAGTGATGTCACTGTGATCTGCTGAGTACTACAGCAGAGCAGCGCATGACGGCAGCCAATCAGAGCAGAGCAGAGCAGGAACAGGAAGTCAGCTGAGAGATGTCGACTTCATATAATAATACATTATATATTTTTTATCTATCTAAATTGCTTTATGTATGAATGGAGCTGATAGTGACCAAAGCGAAACTATTAACCTCACTGGTAGACAATAGACGTCTAGACGGATCTGAACATAAATATTAAGCCGAAGGTGCTTTTGTGGGGCTTGAAGCATGAGAACGTGGCCTGAATGCAGCGCAGCAGGTGAAGAAAGAGCCTAGAGGTCAAGGTCAAACCCGTCTGGGGTCGCATGCTAATGAGCCGGCTGATTAATATGCAGCCAGTTATATCTGTGTTTGCTCAAGTTCAGACTTCCTTTGTGTGATTCTCTCTCTCTCTCTCTCTCTCTCTCCCTCTCTCTGTCTCTCTCTCTTTTCATACAAGTGCATTTTTTACATTAAAAGCGATATTATTTAAAATGCAAATAATGCAAATACATGTTTAATGCAAATGTGCTTAATTTTCATTCAAAAAATTTTTTTTTATAATGTTAAGGCTTTTTTTCTTTATGTAAAATATAAAAAAAAAAATTTAGTGGTGAAATGTGACTGGTGCATGAGACTCTGTCATGTGGATATTTCATTCTGCAATAATTCTCCTCGGTTTTTCTACTTTTTTTTTATTTCACATCATTCAGAAACATCCTCTTCGTGAGGTTCAAACACATCATCTGACCTACAGAAGTTAGTCTTAATCTGAAATAAGACCATTCGCTCCTCATTTTGTGACGCTGGTGTTTCTGAGGAGAGTTTTATTGCTCATTTAAACCAAAAGAGAGTTTGTTTTATCGGAAATGTTTCCTCTGAGATGAAACCAGAGAGATGAGTCAATTAAGCAAGCGTTGTGTAAAATCAATGTGAGATGCTGAGAGCAATGAAGATGTAACTCAGTATAGTAGTCTCTCTCTGTAAATTCATTTTTATTGGTGTGACTAAAGCTACTAATGTTACGATCTGCAAACAGCATCTGTTCGGATACAACATCAGCAGTAATAAAACGACAATGTTAAACATTTAACAGAGCTTTTAATGGTTTCTGAACTCAGTAATACTTGTCTGTCATCTCTCTCTCAGCTCAGCCCTTCTCTCGTCCGCTGTTTTTAACCTTTCCTCCGTGTCAGCAGAATGTCCCGTCAGCTGGGGCTCCTGTCCATCATAACGTCCATCTGTCTGTCTCTCTGCGGCTCTGTGTCAAATCCTAGTGACCCAGAGACCTATGTAGGCAGCCTTTTAAGGTTACATCTGCAGCACACTACACCTTTAGAGGTGTGCAGAATAAGTCGTACACACAGCTGTTGTCCTGAATGAAGGTCAGTTTCTGCTTTCTCATCACTACGTTATATTTGGAAGCAGATGACCAGTGCGTTTGGGCCACCTGCTTTTACCATCAGGCATGTGGATCGGACAGCTATGAGGACAAACCCAGGGGTCCTGATTTCATTCGTGGGAGGGCATGCAGGAATATTTGTCTCTGAAAATGAATACTAGTGAACTGCAGTGAAGTGTGTCGCCCACAGTTTAGAATAGCATGTGAAAGTAAACGACATGCACATTACACACTGTTGCAACAATATCCAAATTAAGATTTTTATTTTCAATTTTAATAGCAACTTAATAATATACACAATGCTGTTTTAAAAGTTTAGGGTGTGTAAGATTATTTGTTTTTTCTGCTCACCAAGGATGCATTTATTTAATTAAAAATACAGAGAAAAATGTGAAATATTATTAAATTTAAAACAGCTGTTTTCTGTGTGAATCTGTATTAAAGTGTAATTTATTTCTGTGATGCGCTGCTGTATTTTCAGCATCATTCCTCCAGTCTTCAGTGTCACATGATCGTTCATTTGTAATCTTTTAATCTGTGAAATTGCTGTAAATTCAAGAGTATGCTGAATTTCTTTGTAGTGTTCTGGAGTTTCTCTCTTTCTCTCTCCGCTGAGAGCTGGTTTCTGCAGTGGATGCTGAATAAAAGATTTCAGGGCTTTTACAGACAGGCGTTGACCTCTGACCCCGGCCCGCCGCGGGGATGCGGTTCCCATTCAGCACACAGTCACAGTCTGTTAATTCAGCTCACAATCTCTGGATTCAGTGGAGGTGTGATCCGATGACATGTATTTTTAATGAGGGGCGACGTCTTTGTTGGACAGACACAATGTCCCGGCGCTGGAGAATGAGAAAAAATTAGAAAGCATGCAAAATCCCACTAGATGTTTTCCTTTTTAACCGATTTTCAACACTGTTTATAATCAGAAATGTTTCTTGAATCATTATTCTGATTTCTGAAGATCATGTGACACTGAAGACTGGAGGAATGATGTTGAAATACAGCTGTACATCACAGAAATAAATTACACTTTAATATACATTCATATAGAAAACAGCTGTTTTAAAATTCTAATAATATTTCAGATATTTTGCTGTATTTATGAACAAACAAATGCATCCTCGGTGAGCAGAAGATACTTTTTCAAAAACATTTGGAAAAAATCTACATTTGAACAGCAGTGTAAATCTGAGAACATTAAAAGAGTAAATGCAGTAAATTCCTCAAATGTTTGGTAATCTTTCAGATCTCAAAAATGTCTCAAACTGTCCTCGACTTTGCCACAAATCTTCTATATTTATCTTTTAGCTCTATAGGACTCACTTTTGTCTTCTAAGGAACATCTGAGACAAAGTTAATCCTTCTATCAAACAGAATTGAAATCTTATACATCTTGTCTCATATTTGGGAAGATCCACACACACACACACACACACACACACACCTCTCATTGGTGTTTAAGTGTCTTTCTAATACAGATCTGCTCTCGGACACACTTATAAACCCCTTAGCCTCACAAACACACAAACACACACACACACACACACACTCTCTCTCTCTCTCTCTGTCTGCTCTAGTGTGCTCTTCAGACATTAACACACATCTGTCAGACAGCATGTCATCAAAACTCACTATTTATTTATCAAAGCTATTACTCACATTGGGTTCATGGGTGTAAGTTACCATGCTAAAATATGTCCTTGCTGTTATATCATTACCATACACAAATATTTATTAATTTTAAATTGCTACACAGATTTAAAAACTTAGAAAAACTTGTAAAAATGAACAAAAATTTGTTTTTTTTTTTGATCTTCAGAAATCCCTGATTCAACTGAACTGAGTGATGTTAGAGATGCTGGATTTGATGGGAGTTTATCATCTCTGTGTGTGTTTCCGTTAAGATGAGCTGTTGACCCTGATCTCCCCAAAATAATGATGTCTGGGTCTAAACACACACACACACACACACACACACACACACACTCAGACATCCTAGACGATGACCTCTCTGTCTGTCTATAGGCTCAGGTCACTGAACAGTCTGTCTGGCTGCTCCCGCACACACGCACACACACACACACTTTCTGGGTTCCTAAAGTGACCTCTGGTTCCGGGGTAAAGAAACCCCCTGAGACCCAAATAACACGCCCCACGGGACAATAAAAGTAAACACACACACCTCCAACGTCTAGCTTTCATAAGCGTCATATGATCAAAACTACACACATAGACTTATTAAAGCGACAGTTCACCAATTTACTCACTCTCAACATGTCCCAAACATTTTTAAATATTGTAGAAATAGCAAACAATTTTTTTCCAGTGAAAGCAGTTGCATGAGACATTAAAGCTTTGTTTTAACATGGTAAATAAGTACACTATAAAACAGAAAGTTCCGGTCCTTGATTCTGATTGGTTGAGCCACGTTCAAAGCTGTTGTAAATAACTCTACAAAGTAACAAACACCTTTGTTTACGTCTGTGTGTTGCTCGGCAACCACTTAGAACTGTTTCTGAGGAACTGCATTGCTTGGTGGAAGAATACTGTTTATATTAATATCATTAAAAATTAAATAAAAAATATTTTTAATATCATTACACTTTATTTGCTCTGTTTTATTCTGTGAAACCTTACTATGTATATGGACTGACCGTTTTATAAAAGCAACAATCTCCGTGAAGCCATGGTTTACAGTGGATTTATAACAGCTAGGAGGGTTTTAGACACGTTATAAATTCACGCGGTTTATTGCTGTTATAAAAACTACTGTTGTTTTATCTGTTAAGGTGGAAAAGATCCCGTTTTTGATGTCCTTTCCCCACAGACACACATCTCAACTGTACCATGTGGATGCGGTGGAAAGTACAGCCTGATATGAAAAAAAAAAAAATAATAATTAAAATGACCTAAACAATTACACTTGCAAGAAAGCACATAACTTGTACTCAAAATGAGTGTAAAATAAGCCTAAGTGTAATCATGGATAGTAAAGATATCCTTCCAAAAGCACGAACATTACTATATATTCACAGTGCAAATATTATTAGAAAATGTTAACAATACATTTAAACACTTACAATTACAGGTGCATCTCAATGAATTAGAATGGCATGGAAAAGTTCATATATTTCAGTAATTCAACTCAAATTGTGAAAGTCTTGTATTAAATAAATTCAGTGCACACATACTGAAGTAGTTTAAGTCTTTGGTTCTTTTAATTGTGATGATTTAGGCTCACATTTAACAAAAACCCACCAATTCGAAATTAGAATATGGTGACATGCTAATTTTATTGTAAGAGTGTGAATAAATTCCATGCATTTCTTTCTGTCATTTTATGAATCATTTCATGCTCTTCTCCGCAGTAAAGATGTGAAAGACAAACTCGGGTGGATCCGACCTGATCCTGTATCACTCCGAAGATGCACTGATGTCACTTCCTCTACTTCCTGTTATAACTTCATCTGAACACAAACAAACACCATCAGACACTTTTTTTTAAAAAAGTGGAAATCAGTCCTATCTCTGGTTTTTATGATCTTGTTCATTTTATTTTTAAAACCAGGTAAGTGAATCTAGTAATGCACATGCTGTTATTTTTTGCATTTCAATATATGCACATAATATGCACCTCAAGCTTTCTGGATGGATTACAAAATCTGTAAATTATCATAATAATAACACCTGGACCTGTAATTTAGATTCACTAATGCAATGACCCTCAGAAGTGCTTCATTCACCTGATTCAGTAGTTAATAATACAATGAGCATCTGCTGTAATTCATCAGTGTGTGCTTGAGTAATACTGCATTGTGATGATTTTAAATAAAGCTTCTACTTGTGATTTATGACACTGCCTGGTGTGAGTTTTTGATGTTGTGGTTTATGCCATCGTATAAGTAGGTTTTATGTATTTGATTGTATTGAAGTGTGTTTGTGCATGTATATTCATCATGTAATGCAAAGGCATTCAGTCATTCATAAGTGTGAGATCAGAGTGTCTAATACTTTAATCATTCATTCGCTAACAGCCAAGACATTAAGACTTATTCTATATGCGTTGACATAAATAATGATTAGAAATAACTTTAAGACCACAGAGTAAACTAGTCAACTACTAATACATATATAAAGCCTCACATTTGTGATATTGATGTTATGATGAGTGTTGATTTGGAAAGGTCAAATGTTGATATAAGAGAGAAAAGGGCTGAACAGCTTTGCTCTTATCGTTTTCAAATAAAAATATATAAGAATCACAAATTAAACATTTGTTGTGTTTTACAAGATTACATGCCATTTAATAAACTACTGAAATATGGGAAGAACAAAACAAAATACAAACTGATTTTCTGGTGGTGTTGAGTTTATATTGGCATAATAAATAAAACGCTTCACTCACCATTTCTCTGGTGGTCAGCCATCTGTCAATCATCTTTCAATGTACAAACGTGCACATAAAAGTCACGCAAATGTCACTATGCTTTTGAAAACAGATGATTTATGAAAAATCACAGTGTTTTCTTTCATAATTGTCTTTGAAGATGGAATTGTCTTACTGCTTTTTTTTTTTTTTTTAAAGTATTGTGTAGTAGCTTATTCGAATATCAAACACACAGCCTACATCTAAGAATATTAGAATATAAAAAAATAACAAAAACTTAATACTGATCAGACGTTTTTTTGTGTGTTTTGTGTGATTTCCAAATTAATCTGCTTGTGTGCATGTGTCTGGCTCTTTAAATAATAATAATAAGAGAAAAAAGATTATTTATGTTTCATTGTGGACACGCCCCTTTCTGACATCCTCCAGTCAGCTGTTTCCACAACTGTGACATCATTTCCTGTGAAGTACAGTGAGCCAATAAACCAAATACAGTCCATGCAATAAACAAGTTTTTATAAAAATTCTGCATTTATTGGAATTTAGGCCTAATGTTTTATTTTACTGCATGTTAAAAGAAATTAAAAGCAGTGATTATAATCTATCCTAGGTTAATATCTATATATTGTTATTGTGGGATCTTCTGTGCAATACATGAGAGAGTGTTGGACTGTAAAGATATCTCAGGTGTAAGGCTCATAACTGGTGTTTGCAGTGATGGATGAGGAGCAGAGGACGCTGCTGTGCTGTAAATTATTCATGAGCAATTTGAATACATGCAAATACATTGGCACAGCTCCAGGTACCTATGGCAACGCCCGATGACCCCGCCCACAGCATCAGCACCAGCAGAGTGCTTTTGTTCATCTGTGTGTGTGAGAGAGCTCGAGTCAGTGATGAGGACAAAAACATTCAAATCAGTGACGTCATTCGATCACTGAATATTCAACAAATGCATATTCAGATGTTACTTATAATAATAATAATAATAATAAAAATTATTATTATTTTACATAATTTAAAAACATTGTATTTTTAAAAATAATATTTTTAAGTCCTAATAAAATTTGCATATATTCTTTTGTTATTCATTTATTATTAATTAATAATACAAAATAAAGAGTAAATCATATTTTATTCAAATATAATATTAGTAATATTATTTTTTAGATGATGATGATGTACTTTCACCCTTAAAGTTGTTTAGTTTGTAAAAATGTATTAGATTAAACAAACTATAATTAACTAAAACAGCATTCACTGAAAAAAAAAAAACTATTCATTGAATTTAACTAAATGTAGTTGCAATCAATTTATTTTGTGGAAGATGGCTTTTATTTTAACCCTAGAAAGTATATTTCATGCAAGGAGATTCTTAAACAGCAGAGATAAATCTGCTGCTTCATGCTGCCATCTAGAGGACATTATGACTCCTTAAAACACACATTTAATTCAAGTCATCAAGAAAATATAAATAATTGACAGATAAGGCTTGATTACAGTGTCATTAGTTTAATATACATTCATTTGCCACGAATCATTTAAATTAACAAACAATAGTCTTGACTCAAGACTCTTCCAAACGAGTCATTTCAGTGAGAGATTTGTTCGATTCCTTTGAACCCGAGAGAATGAATCACTTTAACACGAATCATTTTGTAACGAACTCCACAATGAATCCCACCAGCAAACGATTCTGCACCGAAACATTTCAATAAACATGAAATCTGCTGTCAAACACTGACAGGGTCCAGAACTGAATCTCCAATGAACAAGCAGATCACCCGTGACTCGAAACATTGAATCTTTGAGTCGAATCAATTGAATCAGCGGTTCATTCGATGCCTGGGATGTTGGTTAACGTTTACAGTGCATTTAATGCCATTTACAACATTTTAAATGCCATCTGGATGACAATCATTATGCTTTTCTGCGATTTTCAGGTTAGTATGGGTCTTAGTTCGTTCAGAAATGAGTCATGAGTAAATACGACGTCCACAAGAAGTGTCTTAAAACATTTAAAATGTCTGAATGCCACTAAATGAGATGAGAAAATAGCCAAATAAATGTTATTTGTTATAAAGAAAGATATGCAAACTGGTTTGTTCAGTTTAAAATGTAAAACAGGTCAGATTCTGACACATTTGTAATGAATGAATATTCCTCACTGAATCAATACTGTATCAATAATGTAATACAGTCACTGTGAGTAATGGTGTATTTTATAACTGCTCATCTCAGTAAATGAACAAACATGACAATGATTAAAGACCTAACTTTTTTTTTTTTTTTTTTATAATCTGAACAACTAGTTGATCATTGGTTAGTTACAGCAGTCAGTAACATTGTTATTGGTTTATTTGTTTATGTGTATGCATCTGCTTTCTCTCTCCAGCCACAGATTCATATATGTGCAAGATGCTGCACACACACACACACACACACACACACACAGACACACACACACACACACACAGCTGTAAACTCAAAATGCATGTGTGGAGAGATGAACATTCAGCGCGTCTCTGTACCAAACACACCCCGCAGAAATCAGCTTCTTGACCAGTGTTCTTGTCTTGCTTTCCCGTACAAATTCGAAACACTATTAAAACAAGATACATGCAAAAAGATGCACAATTGTTTTTTTAATAATTCATCAAAATGAAGTAAAACAAGAATAAACACGTGCCAGTGGAGTAAGAAAAATTATTTAGCTCTCACTTTGAAGTAAGAACTTGTTTCTGACCCTTTTGGCAGATATTTGTTCTTCTTGTTTGAAGCGTAAACTCATCTCATTTTGAGAAATTCTGATTCTCAAGTAAATGCATCTTAATTTAAAAATGTTTATACATCTGTATTGGAAAACAAGACTAAACTACCATTATATTTGCTGTGCATATGATGTTTTTGCATCGTAAAACAGAACTTTAAACTAGTCAAATAACCCCAGGCATTTCCCGTCCTCCTCACTGGCAGCATTTGCTCAGGTTAAAAACAAAAAAGCTATAAAATGTTGTTTTTTAGCTACCGCGCGCTGTGGTTGAACTGCTGAAGTTTGCTCAGCAGGACCTGCATGAGGTCAAAGGTCATGAAGCTGATGCCGACAGCGATGGGCCCTTTGACCCAGTTCATGCTCAGGCCCTTGTAGAGGCCACGGATCACGCCCTCCTCCCTCACGATGTCCCGTATGGTGCCCGAGATGCTGCTGTAGGTGCGTCCAGTGACCCCCGCCGTCTGCATGCGTCTGCGCACCACGTCCAGCGGGTAAGAGGCCGACTGACCGATCAATCCTGCGCATGCACCGAACGCCAGACGCTCGTACGAGAACGGCTGAGAGCGGCCCGTGTGCTCTGAAACAGACAGAGGAGACTATACTGAATACTACTACTAAAACAGGGCTAAATAATAATAATAAAATAAAAGATCGACAATCTCTTAATGCACATTAATAATAATAAAAAATAAAAAATGGGCAATAATATTTTTTTATGTATAAAATTTAATAAAACAACATACATGCTTATGTTAATAATAATAATAATAATAATAGTAATAAACAAAACTATATATATATATATATATATATATATCAAATATAATAAATCAAAATATACATGATAATGTAGGTTAATAATAATAATAAATCAAAATGGCCAAATATTTTTTTTTTATAAATATGAAATTTACTAAATATAATATACTTGTTAATGTACTTTAATAATAATAATAATAATAAATAAATAAAAATGGCCAATTAAATAAATCATTATACATATATATATATAGTTTTAATAATGTTTTATTAAATGCTGGAATTCACATTAACTAAGATTAATAAATTATTTAAAATGTTCATTTCAATGTTTATTAATACATTATTAAAATCTAAAGTTGCATCAGTTAATATTATTTAGCAGAGCTGAGCTAACATGAACTTAAATGAACAGCCATAGTTTTATTAAATAACATTAACAAAGATTAATAAATATTGTAACAAATGTAATGTATATTGTTAAAATTAGTCAGCCAATGAGATCTTTTTGATAAATCTTGCTGTTTTATGTGGTGCAATTAAAATCTAAACTAAACACAGTCAATTATTTGAAACTGAAACTAAAATATAGATAATAATCGAACGGAAGATGGTTAAATTTCAACGCTATAATAACCCTGAATCACACAGAGTTGGGCTTTACCAGAGTGGATTTTCTTGAAGGTCTCGTAGGTGAAGAAGCTGAGTCCCGCGTACGGCATGATGCCGAGGATTGTGGGAGTGAAGCCTTTGTAGAGCGTCTGAAGCCCCTCTTCACGAGAGATTCGGACGAACACCTGCAGGATGTTACTGTACCTGACCAGCAACGACATCACACAGTGACATCACACAGTGACATCACACAGTGACATCACAGATGCATATACGCATAATAATGTCTAAACGTAAATACAAGATTTCCGATGTCAAAATAAGTCACATCCATATATATCATTAAATATACACACTTTATCATTATATAACCATACACATTATTTCTAATATTTAACCTAAATCAGCGAGTAATGAGTTTTATGTTGCATTCATGTGCTATCATAAATACAAGCTTCCTGAGTTCAATTCTAGAAGAACTGGTCATGCTATTTCATGAAGAACTTGAGCATCAACTCAATACTTCGTACTGCAGAAGCAACTCAACTAAATGAACGTGATGATTATAATGGAAAAATTATAATAATGAAAGTACCACATCTAAGAAGGGGTTAAATTGGGATTTAAAATTGTTAATTTCGAGCTTATATATATATATATTTCTCAATGGTAGTGTAAAAAACACTTTTTTTTTACCCTGTCAGAAACAGCTCTTTTCAGAGCAAGCCATTTTGTAGCTATTTCCTTTAAATGTTAATGAGCTCCACTGACTCCGCCCCTCCCTGACGTCTCAAAGACAGGCATCTGAGATCGGCTCGATTTGAGAAAAGGAAAAAAAAGAAAAAGAAAAAAAAACACTGGATTTCTATCATTATAGTGTGGTTGTGTACACACACTGTCAACACGCATTTAAGTTCAAACAACTTGTAAAAGTGCATACGATGACCCCTTCAAGACCCTAGAGAATCATATCAACTTGTGGAAAATGGGCATTTCCTGTAGCATTTTTGCCTCATGTAGATGATGCAGGTCTTACATCTCTTTGGGTGTGACGGCCATGCGAGCTCGGACCATGTCCAGAGGATATGTGATCATGGTAGCTGTGGTTCCTGCCAGCGAACCGGCCAGCAGCCGCGGCACAGGAGGCAGAGCTCTGCAAAACAACACACGGTTTCATTTCTTATTTGGAAGTCGTTTCAGCTAAATGAACAGAAGAGGAGTTCATTTGCAAAAACGCTCCATTTAAAATTATAATACATTTTTGTATAAATCAGTCCAAGTAAAATCAATATAACTGCAGTTGGGTGATTTGATTAAGTACTAACAACTAAAACAAATACAGGTAACTTACAAAATTAAAGTTCATTGAAAGTATGTGCTTTCAAACGATTAATCGCATCCAAAATAAAAGTTTTTGTTTACACAATATAGGTGTGTATACTGTGTATATTTATTATGTATATATAAATACACATACATGCATGCATGTATATATTTAAGAAAAATGTTATGTTAATTCACTTTTGTTCTTTAAAACTGGAATTTATACTTTCTTTTTTTTTTGCAAATGAACTCATGTGAATGTCTGTGTAAATGTGCAGTAATGAAGCAGCAGAGAGTATCATCTCACTCACTTGCCCTGGAAGCCGTAATACTGTCCCAGAATCCTCTTGTATTGTTCATGACCGCAGAACTGGATGGCTGCGTATGGAATAACTCGCACCATCGTGGCCGAGTTTCCCCTCCACAGACTGAAGAAGCCATCCTTCAGATACGTTCGGTAAATCAACCTGTACGCCTCCTGCAGACCACAAACATCCCAGAATGAAGTTTTTGTGCAATCCAATACCATTTTACATCACAAGCATTTCAAATCATATTCAAAACCACTGACACACTACAGTACAGTATTACAGTATTCACAAACACGGAGGAAACACTCACCTTAGCAGAGAATCTATTTGACGACACTGAAATGAGAAGATTCAGAGTTGAGCTGATAAAGAATAAATTAAACTTTAAAGCACTATATAAAATATGGATTCCTATTTATTGTGCTACTATAAGGCTTATTAATTCAGCTTTAAACAGGATACCAGCTTTAAATTGTAAATTACACCAAATTTTTGTGCGAAGACATGAATAAAAATGGCTAGTAACATGCTAATCATGCTAGAAAAATGCCAGTCACTCGCTAATCATGTTACCAACTTGCTAGTAACATGCTAATTTTGCTAGAAAAATGCCAGTCACTCGCTAATCATGTTAGCAACTTGCTAGTAACATGCTAATCTTGCTAGAAACAAGTTAGTAGCTTGCTAATCAAGTTAGCAACAGGAAAGTTACATGTTAATCATGCTAGAAACAGGCTAGTCACTTGCAAACCATGCTCGCAAAATGCTAGTTACATGCTAATCATGTCAGAAATATGCTAGTAACAGGCTAATCATGATAGTAGCATGCTAATCATGCTAGAAACAGGCTAGTCCCTTGTTAATCATGTTAACAACATGCTAGTGACATGTTAATCATGCTAGAAACAGACTAGTCGCTTGCTAATCACAGTAGTAACATGCTAAGCATATGCTAGTAACAGGGTATTCATGCTAGAAACATGCTAATCATGCTAGAAACAGGCTAGTCACTTGCTAATCATGTTGGCAACATGCTAGTAACATGTTAATCATGCTAGAAACACACTAGTCACTAGCAAATCATGCTAGATACACGCTAGTCACTTGCTAATCACACTAGTAACATGCTAATCATGCCAGAAATATGCAAGTAACAGTAATCATGCTAATAACATGCTAATCATGATAGAAACAGGCTAGTCAATTGCTAATCCCGCTAGCAACATGCTAATCATGCCAACAATATGCTAGTATAAGAGTAATTATGCTAGAAGCTAATCATGCTAGAAACCTGTTATCAACATTTATCTAATCAGTCTAAATTTTCAAACTTCTGGCTTTTACATCTGCTTTAAACTTTCAGGCCAGTTGTTCTCATGCCAACTTGAACTTTTTTTTATGTAGTTATTATTATTAGTACTTTTACTCTAGCAGGAATCCACCAGAAGATCTAAAAGCTGTTATTTTGTTGACAGCACATTTATACATTTTTCTTATTACAAATTTGGAAAAAGATGACAGGTGCATCGTGCTTTCAGAAATGCATGTCAGAAGTGACCCACACTCGCTGGACCTAAACACATCACACAAATGACCTGTTTGGGGTGCAATGGGGACACGTTTGCATCATGGTTAAGTTCAGATGAACTGATCCAGTCACGCCTGACACTAAGAATCTGCACCTTAATGCAATGACATTCAGACATCTACAGGTCAGACTGAGTGTTTAAATACTTCAGCGCATCTGTAAATGTTTAGTCAGTCAGGGAAGGTTTTTAAGCATTCAAGTTCTTGCCTTGGAAGATAATCTTGGTTCGGTCCAGCGGGGCGATGGATGTTTTGGCCACGGCTCCTGCAAACGCCCCCGAGAGTAGAGAGTTCAAGACTGTGTGACCCTGATTAAAACCCTGCGCGCACACACACACACACACACACACACACACACACACACACACACATACAGAGATCACACATTAGTTTTGATTCTTCTCATCAGGTCACAGCATGCTAAACAACTGAAAACTACAGACTAGTCTTCTGTTTGAGCAGCACTTAGTCACTTTTTATACAAAACAATGAATTTGCCATTTCAATCTAAATATGAAGGCTCTAAAAACAACCTCCAATATGATCCTTTTCCTGATAGATTCAATTAAAAAGTTTTCTACATGCTACAAATTAAGGCTGCACAATTTAAAATGTGATTTCAAATTAATTTATCGTAATGACTCTTATTCTAATTTTAAAATTTTTACATTATTTTGTGCTTCAAATCAACCCATACAATTTTGCATAAAGGAGCTGTGAAGTGATATGCAGACCGGCTAACAGGATTATTATAATTAATGGAAACAAAACCCCACGCAAAAATTTTAATTTCTTAAAATATATATTTTTTAATTAAATAAAAAAAATATTATTATTATTTTATTTCAGCTAGTTGCTGAAAATGAACACTTCTCATTTCATTTAACTGGATGCACTAAATTTGCTAAAACTAAAATAAAAAAAATAAAAAAATTATAATATAAATGAAAATAAAAATGCAAAAAAAACAACAACTAAAAAAATACTTTTTGATGTAGATGTTTGTACATCTACATTCTTTTACAACTCAATGACTGATATGGTGCAATTATTTACATAGAAATACAATGCAACAGTCCTGTCATAATTCACTTGCCCTCAAGCCATATCCAGATGATCACAAAAGATGTCTACAATAACATAAGGATGTGTAAATAACCACAGGATTTTCTTCAATCTTTGTGGGCGGGTTCAGAAGAGAGTATTCTCACCTCTGATTGGCTGGAGGCAGGGAATGGCAGCACTTCGCCCTTTGACAGCGCCCCCTGGTGTTCTGCGTTCCCCATTCCAACCTGATCCATTCATAGACGCCAACGCAGAGTGGGCTGGCAGGCCCAGCAAGCACACACACACACACACAACAAACCTGGAACGACAATAGAGAAATATTGAAAGCAACACCATATCATATAAAGTTACAACTAACTAAATTAATAGTTTTTTTTTTCTCTTTGCATGTATGTACTTGAGTTGTGACCGACATCTGATTAAAATTCCATGTCAAACATTTCTTTAGAAACATATTTACTTAGAAAAATGGTGACGTGTTCAATACTTAATTTACCCGCTGCATATATTAAAGAAAAATAATTACAACGACAAAACTTTACCTGAAATTAAAGTCATCAATAATACAATTCAAAATTTAGAGATAAAGTTAATGTCCCATATTGTTTTATTTTAGGTTTTGATGTGCTTAAGAGAATATATTTTGCCAAAGACCATCTCATTATATTTTTACAGCTCCTTTCTGAGGAGGTCTGCTAAGAACAGGTATGATTTGAGCCTGTCTAATTAATATTCATGAGCCTCTCTTCTGATTGGCCTGTTGTTTTCTGAGTGACACATGGTCAGGTCAACCTGAGAGCTTAAAATATCATCTTGTTGTGATGTTGGGTGCCTGAATCAATGTCATACAGCCTCAAATTAGAAATCTGATTGCATATCTGCTTCCACTGCCAGACAAACAAATCGATGACAGCTGTGATCAAAACTACTAAATGTTTAAAACAAAGATTAGTAACAAAATTGGCTTGGATGCATTGTTCGTTTTTTTGCAGCATCAGATTTAAAAATGTTCTTCCTCAAATGCATGATTTTATGATGTCATGGGTTTGCAATCAAAAAATGTTGTTATAATGGAAGTCAATGGGGCAAAAACAGTCACGAACAGTAAATGAGGGGGATATAATTAAAATCTGCTGCTGCACAAAAACTATTTTTTATTTTTTTTTAACAATTAGTAGTTTTGATGAGTTGTTTTGATCAGGACTGAGATAACAGATTTATGAAAAAAATATATATATTTTTTTTTTATCTGATACACTTATCCAGCAGTTTAATTTAGTGGATGTTTTCATCCCGAACATGACAAAAGGGAAGTGAATTTGAACACCCCTCAAGGGTATCTACCCTGAACTAGCGGCCAGTCAAACCTGAGCTCTGTTCTCAGCAGAGGAGGAGAATGAGGCTCAGTGGGTGAAAGGTCCTTCAGACTGACAAACATTCAGCGCATACGAACCCCTTCAGACCCTCTAAAGTCCTGCAGACGCACAACCTTGAAACGCTGCATGGCATGTCACATGTGACGCCCTCAGTCGCTGTAATCCTGAGAGATCCAGAATGTTTGGTGATTCATGATTAAAGGCTTTTAACAGCTTTTAAACCCCAGGCTAAGCAACATTTCACAGTTGAGATTTTCATGCATGAAACTGCATTTTACTAAACTTGGTTTCAATGTTTCACAATGTTTATACACTGAAGAGAAAACATTTTCACTCAGAAATTACTATAGATTTCACAAAGAAACGGCAAGCATTAAACTGATTGTTTTTAAGCTTAAAGAATTGATTTGAATGATCTTAGCTGTAGTTAAAACATCATAGTTAATGGGTAAAATATTGATCGTGTGAAACCTACAATAAGATTTCCTTGGTAACCCAGGCTTAAAAAGGACACAGGTTAAAGAATTTCAAGAGTGAAAAGGTTTTTTCATGATTAAATCACCAAGGCGACTGAAAGCAGAATCTGTTCCCCATTGGGCTGAAGTATTGGGACCTTTTCCAAAACTGTTTGCCTCGCTCTTTTATGTCTTTTATGCTGGATCCAATGACAGATCCACTGAAAGCTTTTTGTGATTTGCAAGAAGTGGAAATATCAAACAATCAACAAAAATAACAACAGCAAACACACGGTGACCATATAAACACATGCAACAGCTCATGTGGAACTACACGCTGTTATGCATGCATAGAAAAGTGACCTTAACATGCTAACACAGGCTATAAATGTGACAAAGCAAGGCTTTTCAATTGTTTAGATGCCACTTAATATAATCACCCTTGTGCACATATTAAAATTTAAAAGACAGATACTGTATATATTTCCATTTATAAAGACCCAATTTATACTGTGCAAAATTATATATAGATGTGTAAAACATTCCATGTTTATTACAATATTTACTTCTTATTTTATTTTTTTAAATATTTAATTTAGTCTTTTTAATGCATTTTAATTCATTAATTTATTTATAAAAAAAATACTTATATTTGCATGTCATTAATGCATGCTATTTAAAAAGTATTAATAAACTTTCCAACATACCCCTAGACCTCAATCTGGTTTCTTATAACTATAATGTAATAAACATCACATATTTTTGATGCATTAAAACAAACATTGTGTTTAATAAAAATGACGTCAAATGAAATCGTCCGTCTTTAAATATTTAACGTCACTCGGATGAACTCATGATATATTTCTCAATAACAGTATAACAGTGCTTTAGCCTGCTAGCAAGACAACTGTTATCATGCTTACCTGACTGTCGGACAGCACCTATTGTAGCTCTCTGGGTAAATTCACGAGAATAACACCGACTTTAACGGAATCTGGTGACGATGTGCTCAAACATTCCTATGCTGCTGGTCTTCTAAGCTCATAAACAAACATATGATGAAGTGATAAACTCCAGTCACCATCCACTCACATACAGCAGGCAGCCAGTCAGTCACCATCCACACTACAAACCCGCTCGCGTCAAACTAAAGCGCGCCTGCAGGCGACACAGTTTTGCAGGAGATTCGTTTAAACACATTTTATTTCATTTTCCGCGACTTTAAGCTGATTTACTTGCGCATTTCACGAGTTTGAGTGCGAGTGGTGCTGCTGTCAGACTTGCATTAGAGCGTTGAAGGGCGAGACCCGGTGCATTGTGGGAGTTGTAGTACGGAGCGGGAGCGCGCTTGGCGTAGTAGAAAAGGGAAGGGTTTGGAGTTCAAGAGAATAAAACAGAAACAGCGAGAAAGGCGTGTATATTATATTTAGTATTATTATGTTATCGACCTTTGTACGCGATGTGATAATGATGAAATATTGTACCAAATAATTACTACGGTATCTGGTAATCAGATCGTAATAATGACTTTATATTTATTTAAAGCACAGCTGAATCACTGCTCGTTAGCAGGAACTAATACTAAAAACCCTTAAAACACTTATATTTATGGCAGTAACATTGACGTTT
This sequence comes from Carassius auratus, assembly GCF_003368295.1. Lineage (NCBI taxonomy): Eukaryota > Metazoa > Chordata > Actinopteri > Cypriniformes > Cyprinidae > Carassius > Carassius auratus. The sequence continues at coordinate 6,419,502 of NC_039269.1, read as the reverse complement.
GATATACAGTATCGGTACTGTACTATATAGTACATAGAATATCACAATATTTTTACAATAAAATATATCACAATATAGTTTTATATATATTTTTTACAATAAACTATATCACAATTTAGTTTTACAATATAAAAAAACATGGTAGGGCTACACATCTAAATAATTTAAATTTTTGTAAATGTAACATTGTTCCAGTTCATTTTATTATTTTTTATATTTACCATTTTTTGTAAATATCATTTCTTCATTGTAGGCTATATATATATATATATATATATATATATATATATATATATATATATATGTGTGTGTGTGTGTGTGTGTATGTCAGTATGTCTATTGTTTTAATTATTAAATCAAGTCAAAATAAATGTAAATACAAAAACATAAAACTAAAAACATAAGTTTTTTATATTTTATAAATATTTATTATATTTATATATTTTTAATTCAGTTCGTTTATTTTTAGAAACAAAATTCAAGATTTTAATTTTATAAACCATACAGTACCATGGCATATTTATGTGTATTAATATCTAATACCACTACTGAACCACAATACCACAATAAGAAGTTATCAATGATAATTTCTACTAAAATACTTGTTACTATAATTATAAAATCTGCATGAATTAAAATTAAATTAAATTTAAACTTCATTTTCAGCAAAATAATTACATTTCTATTATGCTTTTAAACTTTAGACATGTTATTGCATTTAGTTATATTAATTTATTAGGACTTTACAGTTGCAACTATAGCGATCATGGCATTTCATATTAAATTTACGGTTCATGTTTTTGAGGGAATATTATGGTCAGTGTGTAATACAGACACATCAGTCTGAGTCTAGAGCTGCTTGATTTAATCACAAACACTATCAGTTCAAGCACAGTCTGGTTTTAATCAGGGTTTAATATTGAAACACAGAAAACACTTGTGACTCATATTTTGGCAGGGTGATGGTTTTAAGATTAAATATATAATTAAGGGTAAAACGGCCACAGTGTGACAATCCAGCAATACACTTCTGAATAAAGTAAACTTGATTCTAGCTCTCAACATCAGCTCAAATGAATCTACAGAAAAAAATTGGTCATTCGTGGGTAAAAAACATCATACAAACTATAAATAGTGCCAATAAAATGTTTAAAGTATTGCTGTCAAGCGATTAATCACAATTAATCGCATCCAAAATAAACGTGTTTGTTTACATAATATATGTGTACTGTGTATATTTATATATAAATACAAACACATGCATGTATATATTTTAGAAATACATAAACATACACAGCAAGACAACATATACATTATGCAAACACAAACTTTTATTTTGGAAGCAATTAATCGCGATTAATCGTTTGACAGCATTAGTTTAACTCTTAAAAAAAACACACGTACACTGTAACCTGTAATGCATCCTATGCATGTTTACATCAGATGCACTTCTGCACATATATTTAGTATGAGCTCCACAGTTAAGACATGCTGTCGTATGATTATATTATGATTGTTTTGAGTTTGGCATCATTCATCAGCGACTCAGGCTTCCCTTCTTGCCCGTCCAGAGCTCTCGTAGCTCCACCTGGCAGCCGAGGTCTCTGAGCGCGGCTCGACCCACGTCTCCACAGTCTCTGTGAGCCGCCAGAGCCTGCGAGATCAGCGCCTCGGCTCCCATCTCCAGGATGAGCTGGCTGAAGTCACGTGTGCGGGCCACCAGGTTCCTCAGCAGCATGCACGACTGTTTCTGGAGCAGCGGGAAACAGTTACAGGTCACTAAATGAATTTCATTAAACAATACAAGGTGCGGCTGGTTTGGTTTCCAGAAACAACAAGAAAGACAGGGATACTTGTTTAGAAGCTTGTTTTTTTTTTTTTTTTGAAAACAAAGGGAACAGAAGTATAAAGAGAACAAAAAATGCTTGTAAAAGTGTTTCTAATGGAAGAGGATTAGGGCCAAGCAATAGAAAAATAAAATAAAACCATCTCGAGATCAAAGTCATTACATTTTGAGAAAAACACGTTAAACTGAGAAAAATTTGAAACAAAATTAATGTAAAAACTCGTTAAATTACGATAATTACGAGAAAAAGTCATTAAACATCAAGAAAAAAAATCTTTCAATTTTTGATAAAAAAGTCTGAATAAAATGTTGAGAATAAATTACTAGAAAATTTATAATCATTAAATTACTAGAAAAATTAATTTGAATTGAGAAAAACAATGGATAAATTTCGAGAGAAAAAAAAGTTTAAATAAAAATGAATTCATATTGAAATGGTTTCATTTTAATATGTTATTGCTTGGCCTTAAACCTCTTCTGTAGTTTCTCAAGAAGCAAAAAATAAAGATATTAAAAAAAAAACAATAATAATAGTATTAAGAAATTGAGTATCAAAGTCTATAGCATATATATAAAATGAATTTTTGTCTGAACAAAGTTAGTCAAATCACTATATAGGAGCTAGTTTTCTTTTAGTATAATACAAATATTGTTATAAAACAAAAATGTTTTAAAATATAAAACTAGAATTAGGTTTTATTTTAGATTTTCTATTAGTTTTAGTACTTTTGTCATGTGTTTTTTTCATTTGAATTTCTTTTCTTAAAATATTTTTGTATTCTTTAAAAAACATTTTTTTTTATCTTTAGTAAATAAAATAAAACTAAATGAAAACAATAAATATTGCTAATATGATGGAGAGACTTTGAAATCATCTTTCATCAGTAGCTTGGCAACTAGCTGAATTTTTTTTTATTTTATTTTTTTATGTTAAAGTTAATTTAAAAGAAATGTTTTTATGCTTTTAGTATTTTTTTTTAACTATATTATTTAATTTGTTAACTATAATAACTGTTATTGAGTATTCACCAAGAAGCAAAATAAATTAAATAAAAAAAGTCTACCAAAACAGCATATTTAAATAAGCAATAAAAAAAATTAAAATAAAAGATTTAAATAATTAAAGGATTGTCTTGCACTAAGGACCAATTTTGTTATTGTTTTTGGTCTGACCTCAAGATTAAAAATTAGATGCAATTTCACCTAGTTTTGGATTGCATAAAGTTATTCTTCAACTAAAATTGTGAAAACTTGTACTTTGCTGTTACTGCATCAAAATAAAGTCCTGTTCCTGTAGCTGAAAGTGTAGGGCATGGCACTAGCAACACCAAGGTTGTGATTTTTTTTAAGCTTGAATGCAATCAATGTTAAGACACTTTGGATAAAAGCATCTAATGCATGTGAGTCAGCGCACACTCTGGAGGTTTACCTGCACATTAACTTCAGCCGGATGGGTCTTCATGGCCTGCAGAGCCGCCAGCGCTCCGCCACACTCCACGATCACTTTACAGTTATTGGGTTTACGTAGAGCGATGACACAGAGCGCCGCAGATCCCTGCTCACACACCTGAACACAAACAAGAGCCAAAGACACTGAGAGCAATTTCTGAGTTTAAGAACAGACTTAAAGAGTGACACTGAAGACTGGAGTAATGATGCTGAAAATACAGTTTGATCACAGCTATCACAATTATATTAAATTGTAATAATATTTCACAATTTTACTTACTTTTTGAAATAAATGCAGACTTCTTTCAGTAATATAAAAAATAATTAATTACTAAAAACTTTCGCTCATGCATCATGCATTTCCGTTGTGGAAACAAGACTTGTTTTTTAATTATATGATTATAACAATTACAAAAATGTTTATAATAAAAACAAAACTCCTAAAAAAATATATTCTACATTCAATATTTTTATTATTATTATTCTTAAGCTACATTTATTTTTTTATTCTTATATAATTCTTAGGCAGCATTTCAAACACTGATCATTGTCTATTAACATTACTGAATGTTTCTGAGTGTATGAAAACTCATTTACTATTAAACCGTTAATTTATAATTAAAAAATAAAAGCAGTTCAGAATCTGTGGAAAGTAATTAGATAATTTTTTTTAACAAAAAGGTTTGTTAAGACAAACTTTAGGTTGGCTTGAGAAAGCCTAGCCTGAAGGTTTTTAGCAGTTGTTGCCTGACTAGAGAGTTTGAAAAAGTTTAAAAAGTTTTAAGTTTGATGGAAAGTTACAAGCATTGTCACTAGCATGATTAGTGTGTTACTAGCATTTTCCTAGCATGATTAACAAGTGACTAGCATGTTGCTAGCATGTTACTAACATGATCAACAAGTGACTAGCATGTCACTAGCATGATTAGCAAGTGACTAGCATGTTGCTAGCATTATTACCAGGTTACTAACATGATGCTAGCATGAGACTAGCATGTCATTAGCATAATTAGCAAGTGACTAGCATGTCGCTAACATGATTACCAAGTTACTAGCATGTCGCTAGCAAGTTTGTAGCATGATCAGCAAGTGACTAGCATGTTACAAACATGATTAGCAAGTGACTAGCATGTTGCTAGCATGATAAGCATGTTACTAGCATGATCAGCAAGTGACTAGCATGTCGCTAGCACAATCAGCAAAGTTGCTAGCATGTTTCAAGCATGATTCAAGCATGATTAGCCTGTTACAAGCATGTTCTTAGCATGATAAGCAAGTGACTAGCATGTCGCTAGCATGTTTCTAACATGATTAGCAAGTGACTAGCATGTCACTAACATGTTTCTAACATAAGCAAGTTACTAGCATGATCCTAGCATGTCACTAGCATGTTTCTAGCATGATTAGCAAGTTACTAGCATGTCACTAGCATGATTAGCATGTTACTAGCCTGCTCAGCAAGTGACTAGCATGTTGCTAGCATGATTAGCAAGTTACGAGCATGTCAGATAAAAAAAGTTCGTCTTTCTCAAGCCAACCTAATTATTGGCATTCTACTGCGCTTCTGAGGACACACCTGTGCATTAGACATGTGACGGTTCATCGCCATGACGATAAGCTCCGCCCCTCCAGCATTCACTATGGCATCTTTGACATCATCGTTTCCTGCAATGGCCTTCAGTGCGCTGAGCACCTGCTTCACAAGCTCCTGGAAGACAGACGCATCACAACAACAAGAGATTGGTTTGTGTTCACAGGAGACGATGCTGAAGCTCTCTCTGATCCTGCAGCTCACCGGACAATCCAGACTGTCAGCCAGGAGCGTGATCATGAACTTCAGGCCCCCCAGGTCTACGATGTCCTGACAGAACTCGTTTCTCACCGCCAGACGGGACAGAGTGCCACAGAGTTCACTGAGCACCGTTGCGTTCTCTGGATGAGCTGAAAACAACACCATCAAAATCATCAACATATGTGTGACCCCGGACCACAAAACCAGTCATAAGGATCAATGTTTTGAGATTGAGATTAAGACACCAACTTTCATAATGAAAGCTGAATAAACAAGCTTTCTGTTGATGTATGGTTTGTTATGATAGGACAATATTTGGCTGAGATACAGCTATTTGAAAATCTTGAATCTGAGGATGCAAAAACATTAATAAATCACCTTTAAAGTTGTCCTTGTATTAAGTTTTTAGCAATGCATATTATTAAGTTTTGATATATTTAAGGTAGAAAACGTACTAAATATCTTCATGGAACATGATCTTTAATTAATGTCCTAATGATTTTTGGCATAAAAGAAAAATCTATAATTTTGACCCGTACAATGCATTGTTGGCTATTTCTGCAAATGTACTTGTGCTACTGATGAATGCTTCTGTGCTCCGGGTCACATTTATGCATTTTTTATATCTCTGCCCTGCATCATATTTCCTTAGTGAAATCCAATATGCTTCTTAATTTTTTTGTCGGATGCAAAAAATTGTGTCTCTTTTGTTCAAGCATGTCACACTTTCAAGAAAACATTATGCATTTTGTAGCATTCCTGCTTTCGAAAACCATTTGTACAATAAAAACATATATACACATACATATATATTTTTTAAAAACCTTCCTTCTCAATTTCAATAGGCCTTTTTTTTTTTCATATCACCATATACAAATAAATCTAGAAATATAATACAACAGCATACAATATATACTAATGTTTACATTAATTATGAATATGCATGTCCTATTTGGTTGTAGAGCTCTGATGCATGCATCTTTTAATTAGATCCAAACTGATTTGTACATGTGACAATTTGCATGTGACACTACACATTTAATTGAGACCCTTTATTTCTTCCATGTGTGCAGGAAGTGCGCTAAAACATCAGTCAGTAAGGATTTAGAGCTGTATAAATGTGTTTATACTCATTTGTTTATTTTTTGTTGCATGCCTAGTGGAAGCTCGGCTCACCTTTAGCAGCTTCAACGATGACTTTGAGTCCATTGTGCTCCAGCACGATCATCTTGGCGTGTTCATGGGCGTGCCCAAATGGCACACGCACGTCATCATCAAAGGTCATGACCCTCAGCGTGACACAGGCCTCCTTCACGACCTCGGGGTGATGGATGTGTCGTGTGATGCTGGCGGTGAGCAGCGGGAGCACACCTACCTTCACCAGATCCTGCCGGTTGTTCTCGTGCTTCACACAGCAGTGTCTCACCACACGGATGCACAGACAGCTGAGAGCGGCATCTGTCTGGTGCGCCGTCAAAACACCCATCAGAAACTCTCGCCCTTCCACGTCCAGGAGATCCGGCTGGCCGTCTGTTAGCGCCGAGAGCGCGGCCAGAGCCACGGAAAGGGCTTCCTTCTCTCCAGCGGCTCTCTGGCAGCAGGCGAGGATCACGGGATACGCCTCTTTTTGAGCGGCCAGGTATCGCTGTGCGAAGCCGAGAGAGCACTGCTGGGTGAAGACCCTCAGATCCTCCAGAACGGATGCGGACGATGAAGCCACTGCAGTTTTGATAGACTCCAAAGCCTGGAAATACGCCACCGTTAAACACAAAACACGCCAGTTTTTGGGGAAGCGAGGTTAGTTCTGCAGCAAAAACATCTGGTGTGAAGACTAGTAGTAAACAGCAGTGCTCATAAATTTACAAAATAAGAGGGATCATGAAAACTGCATGTTATTTTTTATCTAGTACTATCTTGAATAAGCTTTTTCACATTACAGATGTTTACATATACGTCGCAAGACAAAATAATAACTGAATTTATAAAAAACTACCCCATTCAAAAGTTTACACACCCTTGAATCCTCATAATCCATGAGTGTTTTTATATGTTGTGATAGTTGTTCAAGAGTCCCCCATTGGTCCTGAACAGTTAAACGTCCTGCTGCTCTTCAGAAAAATCCCCCAGCTCCTGCACGTTCTTCAGTTTTCCAGCATTTCTGCATATTTAACCCTTTCAAACAGTGAATGTATGATTTTGAGATTCAATTTTTCACACTGAGGACATCTGAGGTACTCATGCACCACTATTACAGAAGGTGAAAAAGTTTATTGATGCTGAAGAAAACAACACAATGCATTAAGAGCCGAGGGGTTGAAAACTTTTGAACAGTATGATGAAGCGGTCCCTATGTTGTTTAATTGTTCAGGACCAACAAGGGAGTCATGAACAACTATCACCAAATATAAGAGATTTCACATAGAATTAAGATTTATGGGTATTTAAACTTTTGAAAGGGGTCATTTTTATAAATACAGTTTTTTTATCTTGTGGTTATTTGAAATTGCTTATTCAGGACTGTACTAAATTTAAAAAATGACATGCAATTTTTAGGATCCCTCTTATTTTGTTTCAGTTATTAACATTTTGCAAGGGGGGTGTAAACTTATGAGCACAACTGTATTTTTATATAATGGCATGTCAGCATCTTTTTCATGGCAAAAACAATACACTAAAAACCAGCGAACAAACAAACACGTTATATTACACAAGACATTTTACATTTAACATATGATAAAATTATACTTAATATGTTTGACAGAAAGGAGAAACTTTGAGTAGGGTCTTCACCTTTAAGCAGAAATGCAAGTGTCCATATTGTCTCCTATAAATACCACTTGATCAAATCTAGTTTTAAAAGAGATAAAAAATCTGTTTGAAATATCTGGATGGATTTTATACCTGAAGAACCTCATGGGTCTGATCCTCTGTGTTTTCTTCAGAAGAAACTTTGGGCACTGCTTTAACAATGTTGCTGAGATCCACACCTGCGAGGACAAATCAAACCACTTCATTGTTTTATCACCGTATACAGCTACAAACCAATATTGCATAAAGTATTATAATCTGTACATTAATTATAACTGCAAAGATCCCTGTTATCACCATTTTAAATTACCTATAATATTTGTGTAGTTCACTTGAAAAGTCCTACGGTGTAAAAACTACATTATATACAAGCTCCTAAAATAAACCTGAGGAAAGTTTATATTGATATTTTGAACTCTGTATCAACAAATTATGATATATATATAACTTTATTTCTTCATTTACTCTGTATTTTACTTAAATATTTAATATGAGCATTGATGTAACTTTATGTATGTTCTGTTATTTATTTAAATCTTATGCGAACAATGTCCCATTTGAACATTATTTATACGATTATAAATCCGACTATTTATTTGTTTCATGCATTGATTGCATGATTTGCTCAAAAAATATTAGAAATTATTAGAAAATATATGCATATATTCACTCAGGGTAAACAAAATAATTAAATAGATATATTAAAGTCAACTAAAGGATTTTTAATGAACATTTTCTCATTAAAACACCAATGAAGCAGAGTTTTTTATTTTGTTATAGTAACTCACCCTGAGACTCAAACTGCTCGATGGCCTCCTTCAAAGCTTCGCTCTCCTTCATGTCAAACTCCTCGATGTTTTCTCTGACCACTGCATCGAAGGTCTCCTGTGTGATCCTGCGCGTGGCCATGACTGCAGCAGCTGCTGGAAAACATCACAACAGAACTTCAGCTTCAGTGCTTCAGTGCATTCAAGAGGAAGAGGTAGATTGCATTTGGTTATCAGCTTAAGTGCATGCAACTAAGTCAGAGTTACACTAACAAACACCCACAAAGTACCACGAATAAATAAATACACACACACACACACACACACACACACACACACACACACACATATATATATATATATATATATACACACATTTTATTTTTTTGCGTTCCCATTTTCTCAAATAGCTAAAGAAAAACTCCACGATAGTGTTTTCATGACTTTCAATAATGTAAGAAAAAAAATGAGATACTAAAAACGGCAGTCAGAAGAGACAACGACGTCAAATTTCCCGCCCCTTCAATGAGGCTGCATTAGAAACACCCTCGCGTTAACGTTAACTGTTTTTTTTTTGTTGTTTGGTTTTTCCAGCAAATTTGATACAATACAAAGAATAGTTATAAATGTACATACATAAAAAAAAAATACAAATATGAAAAACTGTCGAGGATTTACGATGCTGATGACCGTTAAACGCGTCATTACAGTCTTGTAAAAGGGTTAACGTACCATGGTTTTGTTGGACATATACCACTGTATGCTGTAAAGTACCTTACAGAAATATGAAAACAGCATTAATCACTCAATAATACTGTGCTATATATCACGTTACTCTGGTATTAGCATCTGACAGGTAGCATCCATCACAGGCTGCACCGAGGTACAATTCAATGCAATCAAAGCGTGAGTAACACAAAAACGTGTTTTATTACCGTAAATCACTCGACGTTAGTTATACTACCTGAGCGTAACATTCACTCGAACCCAAAGCAAAACAAGCCGGTTTAACACAAAACTGATAATAATCCTGAAACTCACCAACACCCAGCCCTTTTGATAAAAGGCTCCCTGGAGAACAGTGGGCAGTAACTTTACGCTAAAAGCGTAAGCATTGAACAACGTGTGAGCGCAACGCAATTTAACCGAGGCTAGCGCTTCGTGAATCAAAGCGTTGCGTTTTCTTTAACGTGGCTCGGGTGAGAATCGCGAGAGAAAATAGGTTCCGCTTCATATACGTATGTATAGACAAAACATTTTTCATATCTTAAAAAAAATTCTTATGCAACTGATTTAACTGAAATTCTACAAATTAATGTTTATTTAAAGTACCTTGAGTCTAATTTGGGTATATATTTACATTTATTCTGAATAATGATTAATGTACACTAACACTTTTCGAAACAAATTTACAAAACCCCCACCTTAACCAAAAAATTCGACTTTTAAAACTCTAAACAAAATGTGTTGCAATTGGCCCCCCCAAAAAAGGTTAAATGATTCAAATTTATAATAAAATTATCTATTTATTGCAATTTAACGATGTTTAGGTGATGTCCTATTTAATCTTTTATGTTTGCATGGATGTAACTGTTTATTTATTCTGTTATTTACATAAATATTATGCAACTCTAAACTAAAGTGCTCTATTTAAGAATTTATATGACCATGTATTTGACTGCTTCCTTATTTACTTGTTCTGTTGCTTGCTTCAATATTATTCAATGCCCCACTTTATTTATATGTGCTTGGATGTGACTATTTATTTATTGAATAATTTATACTGTCATTTACTGAATTATTATACAATTAATGTCCCATTTAATAATTTATATGAGCAATGATGTGGCTATTTATTTATTTAGCTAGTTTTTTACTTAAGTATTAGACAATTAATTTCCTATTTAAGCATTTTATGTGTATGGATATGTTTATTCACTTATTTACTTTTTTTTACCAAAATATTACATAACTAATTTCATATTTGACCATTTTATGTGTATGTGTGTGTCTTATTTATTTACTTAGTTATTCTATTTTTTACCTAAATTGAGTCTTATTTAAACGTTTACATGTGCATGCATTTGTCTACTTAATTATTTACTTATTCAGTTGCTTACTTAAATATTATATAATGTCACACTTTATTAATATGTGACTATTTCTTTCTTTATTATTTCATTTTTATACATTTACTTAAATATACAATTAATGTCCCATTTAATAATTTAAATGAGCATTGATGTAACTATTTATTTATTTATTTAGTTAACTATTAGAAAATTGATTTTCTATTTATTTATTTGTGCAGTCAAATAATTAATCGAGATGAATCGCATCCAAAACAAAAGTATTGTGTGTCCTGTGTATATTTAATATGCATATATAAACACACACATAAATATTTGAATATATCTAAGAAAATATTGTATTAATACATAAAATATTTATATTTACTTAATAATATATATATCCACATACACACCCACAGACACACACAATCAATCAATTACGTCATATTTTGCTCTTGTGTGACGCCAGGGGGAGCTGTATTTTCCAGCCGAAGGAAACAGCGTAGCGTGCGTGCTGCGTCATGACGCTAGGCTGAAAGCTTCGCCTGAATATAAGCGCGCGCTGCGTGATGACGCGTTCTTCTACCCTGCCTCTCCCCGCCAGCGGAAGGCAGCGCGCTCTCTGTTTAATATCAGTGCTGAGTGAATCCTGAAACATCTGCCACAATGGTACGTATCAGACATATTATTTGTTTTAATACAGATGTGCAGCGAGCAGACTTTAATATCTGATACAGTATTTGTGCGTTTAACGGAATTTTCGGTGAAATACACGCGCGGGAAAAGGCCGGCTATACGTTTACCACAAAACAAAAATGGCAGCGGCTGTTTTCTTTTCTTTTTTAAACCTACACAAATCATTTATCGTTGTTTCTGTCTAGATTTTCTCCTTTATTAAATGTTCATCGAGTGCAACTCTAACCATATCATTAATGGGTAACTTTGAGCCGTTTTGTTTGTTTGTCATTATGGGCCTGGTTAGCATGTTAGCTAACGGTGCCACGTATCGTGAAAAGAATTGCATGCTTGAGGGAAAATTCTCCATTAGCTTTTTTTTAAAACTTCCTATCCTGTTATTTTGATTCCAGTGCTACTCCTTATGTTTTCTCTTTGTTTGTGACGGACTGCGTGCGGTTTTATTCACCTCGCCGGTCTGTTTAACGGCAGGTGTCGGGTGTGTTAGCACCGGCTCACAGCGGTCACATGTTGCTGTAGTTCCTGCACGTGCGGCCTATCAGCGTGGACACATCACGCACATGGCCGTCTTTTGTTTGCGCAATGGCTTCCGGTAGACCGTGAGATGGTCGCTAGTGTTGAATATCTAAGCTGGTAACGTACCTATGAGTAAAAGCCATTGTTTTTAACGGCGCGCCAAAAATACAAATTTAAAAAAGCGTAAATTCGTTACCGCGTTACTATAGCTTAGATACAATTACGTGTCATGTTCAGATTTGGCGTAACTAGTTACATGTAACTTATCGGAATTACGTCATCTAATCACAAAATAAATATGACTGTGATTAGGTACTGATTGTCTAATTAAATTAGTTACTTTTGAAAATTGTCACTTACAAAGTGGGTTAACTAATTTCTTTTTTTTTTCTTTTTTTTACACTTTTCAGTAGATTGTTGATTTCCCAAATTGCATAGACAGATTTAAAACATGAGACACTAATGTTTCAGGAGTTTAGGACACATGGTTTTTTCAGGACTTTGTTGGATGCCAGTGTTTTCTATCACATATGCAAGTATTTAATTTCAAAAACAGTTTCACATCTAATAAACTGTTTCTTATGATTTTGATTCTACATTTAACCTCAGAACGCTCTCAAAGTAAGAGTCAGATTGAGCTGTGCTTTAACACTCAATTATAATCTTAATTTAAGTAAAGTATTTCAAAGTTAACTCTTTGCACGCGTCAATTTTTACTGTTACTGTATAAAGTAATTGAAATGCTTACTATTATATTTTATAAAATTTGTAGCCTATTACATTTCCAGTTTGCCTTCCCAACATGATTCATGTTTAATATAAATTTCACATTTGATCTCTACTTCATAATGTTTAATTTCCTTTGTGGAAGAAATGAACCCAATGCTTTAGGCCTACCGAAGTTTTGATGTTTTAAGGATCAGGATAATCTCATCTAGAAATCCTAAGAGGTGTTTGTCAAGAAATGCTTGAGTTTTGATGTTGAATGTGTCTCTTCCAGGTGAACTTCACAGTCGACCAGATCCGTGCCATCATGGACAAGAAGTCCAACATCCGAAACATGTCCGTGATTGCGCACGTGGATCATGGGAAATCTACGCTGACCGACTCTCTGGTGTCTAAGGCTGGAATCATCGCTTCGGCCCGCGCCGGAGAGACCCGCTTCACTGACACGCGCAAAGATGAACAAGAGCGCTGCATCACCATCAAATCCACGTAAGAAGCCTGCAAATAAAATGTATATATAAACATTATCATGCACAACTAAACCTGGAAATATCAGGCAAATTTATAAAATGGCAAGTCTGAGTAAATGCAATTTAATGGATGATGTTCACATTTCCTGTTCGACTAAACTTAGAAATATAATATTAAATAGAATATTGCATGTGACTAACTTTGGGATTTTCAAAGTTTCAAGTTTGATAGGAAAAATATTTCATGCATTACTGTATCTGGAAATATCAGGCTGTTTTAAATTTGCAAGCCATTGAAATTGCAATTAAATAGATGTTTGTGGTATAACAAATTAATGTAAATAAAATGCTCTTAAGTAGATATGAACATCATGCATGACTAAATCTGGAAATATCTGGCAGTTAAAATGGCAGTCCTGTAAATAAAAATAAAAAATGCAGTTAAATGGATTATAATCTTTATAGTACATATAAATTATGTTCAGTAGGGTGTGCTTTTTTTTTTTTTTTTTTTTTAAGTGCTTCATAGTGTTTAGTCATGATTTCATACACTGGAGGATTTTGTTAGGGGTGGAACAATGTATTGCAAAACAAACATGTCATTTATAATCCACCTGAATGAAAGTTTAGATAGTTTAGCATTGCATAAGGTAAAACCAGGAGGTCATGGATGTGAGGTTCCATGTTCATAAATTATAAAACTAAATGCATTATTCAATAAAATACAATGTTTTGAGTGCTAACAGTTATTTACTATGCATTGTCTTGTTCGTTTTCTTTATTGCTCATAGAAAAATCTATTTAGTTGTAACTAACATAACATTCATAGTAGGCCAAAACAGCCAATCATTTATCACCTGCTCACTAGAACAAAGTGGAGTGTCTGCTGTATGAAGAGTTAGTTGTTGATTTCCCTGTCATGGCTGTTTCTCAGTGCTATCTCCATGTACTACGAGCTGGCTGATAACGACCTGGCCTTCATTAAGCAGTGTAAGGATGGATCCGGTTTCCTCATTAACCTGATCGACTCTCCTGGCCACGTGGACTTCTCCTCCGAGGTCACAGCTGCTCTGCGTGTCACCGATGGTGCTCTGGTTGTGGTGGACTGTGTCTCTGGTAAACCTCTTTTATTATTATTATTATTGTTTTTTACTACTATGGTTATACATCAAAGTGTTGTTTATTGGTCTGAAGTCAAATTAACAATTTTTAATTGTACCAAAAGTCTATAAATAAGTTTTCCATTGCTCTATGGTTTGTTAGAAGGACAATATTTGTCTGAGATATAACTATTTGAAAATCTGGAATCTGAGGACGCAAGAAAAAAATCTGAATATATTGAGATCATCTTTAAAGTTGTTCAAAATGAAGTTTTTAGCAATGCATATTACTAATCCAACATTAAGTTTTGATATATTTACAGTAGGTAATTTACAATATCTTCATACGTCATAATATTTGCTTAACTTCCTAATTATTTTTGGCATTAAAGGAAAATGTATCATTTTAACCCATAAAATGTATTGTTGGCAATCCATTTTCATAATCTGAAATTTTTTATATTAATATGACTTTGCATCTTGAGTCTTTATAGATTTGAACTGTAAAGCAAGTCAGAAAAAGATTAAGAACAGCAATGCATAAAAACTATTTCCATATTAATTTGTAAATGAGTTAAGCTATTGACAATGAATAATCTGAATGTTTTCGTGCTGCAAATTCAACTGTTTCTGTCCGTCTTAAAACATCCTAAATTGCTCTATCATAAACTAAGCTCTTCCTTGGTCTTAAATTGAACTTCATGATGCCTGTAGTAGTCCGGGTTTATGTGAAGAGAATGTGTTCAAGTTTTGTCACCTTTATTTGACCGCATGTTAACTGTGTCTCCGTCTCAGGTGTGTGTGTTCAGACCGAAACGGTGCTGAGACAGGCCATCGCCGAGCGCATTAAGCCCGTGCTGATGATGAATAAGATGGACCGTGCCCTGCTGGAGCTGCAGCTGGAGCCCGAGGAGCTGTTCCAAACCTTCCAGCGCATCGTGGAGAACGTCAACGTCATCATCTCCACCTACGGAGAGGACGAGGGTGGACCTATGGGAAACATCATGGTGAGAACACGCTCTCATTCAGTAATAGATGAAGTGTTTAAATACACCGTGTAGTCTGTGAGGAGAAACCATGCACCACTCTGATGAGCTGATGAGCAACAACCAGAATATCTGAGACCTGCGCTGATCTATTAGTGAGCTGTAACCCTCATGATATCAGTTCCTTTAGCTTGTGCTCCTCTCTTTCTCTCAGATCGATCCAGTGATCGGTACCGTGGGTTTTGGATCTGGTCTTCACGGCTGGGCTTTCACTCTGAAGCAGTTTGCAGAGATGTATGTGGCCAAGTTTGCTGCTAAAGGCGAAGGTCAGCTGAGCCCAGCTGAACGCTGTAAGAAAGTGGAGGACATGATGAAGAAGCTCTGGGGTGACAGGTGAGATTCAGATCCATAGACGAGTGTGTAAACATGAACCTCCTTTGTGCTGTGTTTTCAGCATCATTCCTCCAGTCTTCAGTGTCGCATGATCTTCAGAAATCAGAATAATGATTCCA
Organism: Carassius auratus; assembly: GCF_003368295.1. NCBI lineage: Eukaryota > Metazoa > Chordata > Actinopteri > Cypriniformes > Cyprinidae > Carassius > Carassius auratus. The sequence continues at coordinate 6,403,762 of NC_039269.1, read as the reverse complement.
GAAACATTTCTGATTACCTGAAACTGTTATAAACTCGTGCAGGTATTTTGACCCAGCCACCGGTAAATTCAGCAAGTCTGCCAACGGCCCCGATGGAAAGAAACTACCCCGCACCTTCGCCCAGCTCATCCTGGACCCCATCTTCAAGGTACCTTAAAGAGCCTCAAATCATAGTACAGATCTCCTGTTGATCCACCAGTGATCACACCTCACTTCCTCCATTTCTAGGTGTTCGATGCCATCATGAACTTCAAGAAGGACGAAGCTGCTAAGCTGATCGAGAAGCTGGACATCAAGCTGGACACCGAGGACAAGGATAAGGAAGGCAAGCCGCTGCTGAAGGCTGTGATGCGTCGCTGGCTGCCCGCCGGAGAAGCTCTGCTTCAGATGATCACCATCCACCTGCCGTCTCCCGTCACGGCCCAGAAGTACCGCTGCGAGCTGCTTTACGAAGGGCCAGGAGATGATGAAGCTGCTATGGGTACGATGCACTCATGTTCTTGTCTACTTTGCTGTATTTGAAGTGTCTGACTCTGGTCTTGTGTTCTGCGCAGGTATCAAGAACTGCGATCCTAAAGCTCCCCTCATGATGTACATCTCAAAGATGGTGCCGACCACAGATAAGGGGCGTTTCTACGCTTTCGGTCGTGTGTTTTCTGGCATCGTGTCCACTGGGCAGAAAGTGCGAATCATGGGACCAAACTTCAGCCCTGGGAAGAAGGAAGATCTTTACCTGAAACCCATCCAGAGGTGTGCAGCGCTTCTGACTCATTAACACTAGAGATGCACTGAAATTACTTCATTAAGCCCAAAATAGTAGTAATAGTTTACATTTATTCATTTAGCAGACGCTTTTATCCAAAGTGACTTACAGATGAAGACAGTGGAAGCAATCAAAAACAACAAAAAGAGCAATGATATATAAGTGCTATAACAAGTCTCAGTTAGGTTAACACGGTACACGTAGCATGGGGTTTTAAATAATATAATAAATAAAAAGAAAATGGATAGAATAAAAAAAGAATGGAGCAAACTAGTTAGAGGTCTTTACACACACACAAAATTGCATAATAAATGAAAAGAAAAATAGAATATATAAAGATTAGAAAGGTAGTTAGATTTTTTTATTTAAAGAATAGAAGTAGAATAGTGAGTGTTAAAGTTAGAGGGTCAAATAAAGATGGAAGAGATGTTTTAAGCCGATTCTTGAAGATGGCTAAGGACTCAGCTGCTCGGATTGAGTTGGGGAGTTCATTCCACCAGAAGGGAACATTTAATTTAAAAGTCCGTAAAAGTGACTTTGCTTCTTTGGGATGGGACAATCAAGCAACGTTCACTTGCAGAACGCAAGCTTCTAGAGGCACATAAGTCTGAAGTAACAAATTTAGGTAAATGGGTGCAGAGCCAGTGGTAGTTTTGTAGGCAAACATCAATGCCTTGAATTTTATGCGAGCAGCTATTGGAAGCCAGTGCAAATTGATAAACAGAGGTGTGACGTGTATTCTTTATGGCTCATTAAAAATTAATCATGCTGCTGCATTCTGAATTAATTGTATGTAATTGATGGTGAAATTGTGATGAAATGATGGGTTTGCTGGAATCACAAGCAGTTCTGTCTTGGCAAGGTTGAGTTGAAAGTGATGGTCCATCATCCAGGAAGAAATGTCTGTTAGACAAGCTGAGATGTGAATAGCTACCGTCGGATCATCAGGATGGAATGAGAGGTAGAGTTGAGTGTCATCAGCATAGCAGTGGTATGAAAAGCCATTTTTCTGAATGACAGAAACCTAATGATGCCATGTAGACAGAGAAGAGAAGTGGTCCAAGAACTGAGCCCTGAGGCACCCCAGTAGTTAGATGTTGAGACTTGGACACCTCACCTCTCCAAGATACTTTGAAGGAACTAACTAATAGGTGAGACTCAAACCATGGAAGTGTGGTTCCTGAGATGCCATTTGCCAGTAGGGTTGATAGGATGATCTGGTGATTTAACCGTGTCAAAAGCAGCGGACCGATCAAGCAGGATAAGTACTGAAGATTTGGATTCTGCTCTTGCCAGTCTTAGAGCTTCAACAACTGAGAGCAAGGCCGTCTCAGTAGAATGTCCACTTCTGAAGCCAGATTGGTTGCTGTCAAGGAGATTGTGTGTGAGAAATGTAGACACTAGTTTGAACACCGCTCTTTCAAGTGTTTTTGCAATGAAAGGAAGAGGAGAAACTGGTTTGTAGTTCTCTAAAAGAGATGGGTTGGGGTTTCTTAGGTAGTGGAGTTATACGCGCCTGTCTAAATGATGAGGGGAAAACACCAGTGTGGAAGGAAGTGTTGATGATGTGAGTGAGTGCAGGTACAACTGCAGGAGAAATGGCTTGAAGAAGATGAGATGGAATAGGATCAAGCGGGCAAGTAGGAGGGTGATTAGAAAGGATGAGTTTATATGCAAATATCAGATCCTCTACTTTTTTTTTTTTCCAATCTGTTCATTATATCTTAAAGCATTCTTTAGTAACACTTGAATAAATGTAGGCTTTAATAAAAATAAAAAAATACATAATTGTGTGTAAATATGTAATAGCGCCCCCAAGTGTATAACAGTGGAAACATCTTTGGCAGGGAAGTGTTATCTTGTAAAAGACAAGAACTCATCAGTTGCAAGGAAAGAGTTAACATGATTAAAACCAGGTCACAGAAATGTGCACTACTTTTCTGATGCATAACGCTTTTCTATTCCAGGACCATTTTGATGATGGGCCGTTATGTGGAGCCCATCGAGGATGTGCCATGTGGTAACATCGTGGGTCTGGTTGGCGTGGACCAGTTTTTGGTGAAGACGGGGACCATCTCAACTTTCGAGCATGCCCACAACATGCGTGTGATGAAGTTCAGTGTCAGCCCTGTGGTCAGAGTAGCAGTGGAGGCCAAGAACCCCGCTGACCTTCCCAAACTGGTGGAGGGACTCAAACGCCTGGCCAAGTCTGACCCCATGGTGCAGTGCATCATCGAGGAGTCCGGAGAGCACATCATCGCCGGCGCTGGAGAACTGCATCTGGAAATCTGCCTTAAAGATCTGGAGGAGGACCACGCTTGCATCCCGCTGAAGGTCTGTGCATCTGTGTAGGGACTGATTTGTTTTCCCCCTTGTTTTAGTTGATGTATGATGTGACCCGTGTATTTGGTTCTCCAACAGAAATCGGACCCCGTCGTGTCCTACAGGGAGACGGTCAGCGAAGAATCAAACCAGATGTGTTTGTCCAAGTCTCCTAACAAACACAACCGTCTGTACATGAAGGCCAGGCCGTTCCCCGATGGTCTTGCTGAAGACATTGACAAGGGCGACGTGACGTCCCGTCAGGAGCTCAAGGCTCGAGCACGCTACCTGGCCGACAAATACGAGTGGGAGGTCACCGAGGCCCGTAAGATCTGGTGCTTCGGCCCTGATGGAACCGGACCCAACCTCCTGATGGACGTGACCAAAGGAGTGCAGTACCTGAACGAGATCAAGGACAGTGTCGTGGCTGGCTTCCAGTGGGCCACTAAAGAGGTGAGATGTTCGGGGTTAAACGGGGTTTGGTTTACTAGCCGTGCTCTTGATGTCCTGCTGGTCTGTGAGGAGAAATCATGCACCACTCTGAAGAAGTGATGGATCACACCTACCATTAATATCTGAGACCTCCACAGGAAATAGCCAATAGAAATTAGTTGTAATAGTAGTTTATTATAAATTTATTTTAATGCTTTTGAGTAGATATATAATACCAGTAACACAATTTTTTTTTTTTTTTTGGATGTTGAATCAGTGTTGAGTCTCTTCAGTCCTCATGGTTGTGTTTCTGTGCTCAGGGTGTGCTGTGTGAAGAGAACATGCGTGCCGTCCGCTTCGACGTCCACGACGTGACCCTCCACACAGATGCCATCCACCGCGGTGGAGGTCAGATCATCCCCACGGCCCGCAGGGTGCTGTACGCCTGCCAGCTGACGGCCGAGCCCCGCCTCATGGAGCCCGTGTACCTGGTCGAGATCCAGGTGAGACTCCTCGTTCCTCTCGTGTGACTCCTCCTCTTTATCATACGAGCGTCTCTCACCTGCGTCTCTCTTCCTCTCTCAGTGTCCAGAGCAGGTGGTCGGAGGCATCTACGGTGTGTTGAACAGGAAGAGAGGACACGTCTTCGAGGAGTCTCAGGTCATGGGAACACCTATGTTCGTCGTTAAGGCCTTTCTGCCCGTCAACGAGTCTTTCGGTTAGTATCAGTCTTCATCACATTGTCCTAGTCTCTATTAAACCATGTATGTCTGTGTCCAGTCTCTTAACATCTCGTGTGTGTGTGTGTGTAGGTTTCACCGCTGACCTGCGCTCTAACACCGGCGGTCAGGCCTTCCCTCAGTGTGTGTTCGATCACTGGCAGATCCTGCAGGGTGACCCCAAAGACCCCGCGACTAAACCCTACCAGGTTGTGGCCGAGACACGCAAGCGCAAGGGCCTGAAGGAGGGCATCCCGGCACTCGACAACTTCCTCGACAAGTTATAAACGGTCATTCCTTCCCTCTGCGCTCGCTTCCTCCCCTCAGAGTTCAGCGGAGGGACTGGACTGTACAGGGCACAAACACCACACCTTTATCACATTCTGACGGCAAATTCAAGTGGATTATGTAAATCTAACAAAGAAAATAAAAATGGAAAATCACTGGCCTGCTTGTGTGCTGTGCTTCATTGCCAGTGATGACATTTGTGTTTTCAATTTTATATTTCTAGTTTAGTTTCTGTGCTAATGATCCAGTGCTGTAACTTAAGTCCAAATATTTCATGTAGTTTTTGAGCTCCGTAATTGTTCGTGATTACGTGAGATTTGTCAATCCATTATTTAAATAGTAACCTCAAACTAGATAAAGTTTGTCAAGACAAACTTTAAGTTGTCTTAAGAAAGCCTGACCAGAAATTTTGAAAAGTTTAGAAAGTTTGAAAATGTGAAATTTAAAAAAGATAAAGGTTTAAAAAAGACTGTGATTAACTTATTGCTAGCATTAGCAATAAGCAAGTGACTACCCTGTCATTAGCATGATTAGCAAAGTTTTTATCATGATTAGCATGTTTGTTAGCATGCGCCTAACATGTTTCTAACATGACTAGCATGCGAATACCATGTTGCTACCATTATTTTAGCATGATTAACCTGTTTCTAGCATGATTAGCATGTTGTTAGCTTTTTCTAGCATGTCTCAAGCATGATTAGCATGTTGCTAGCATGCGACTAGCATGTTGTTAGCATGATTAACATGTTTGTTAGCATGATTTAAGCATGATTAGCATTTTTCTAGCATGTTAGCATGCGACTAGCATGTTGCTAGCATGATTTTACCATGATTAACATGTTGCTAGCATGATTAGCATATTGTTAGCATGTCGGTATAATGTTTCTAACATGTTGCTAGCATGATTTTAGCATGATTAGCATGTTGCTAGCTTGTTTCTAGCATGACTAACATGCGACTAGCACGTTGCTAGCATGATAAGCATTTTAGAATGATTAGTATGTTGTTAGCATGTTTCTAGTGTGACTAGCATGTTGTTAGCATGATTTTAGTATGATTAGCATGTTGTTAGGATAGATAAGAAATATTGGACAGATAGATAGAAACAGTCATAGATAGATAGATAGAAACAGATGGATAGAAATAGTCATATTGATAGATAGATAGATAAATTAGTTCGAGTTTGAATGAGTTTAAATTGATTAGCATCAAAGCTTGATTCGGGATTTGGAGCTTGGGTCATCTGAACATCCTGTCAATGAAAGTCTATGGGAAGAAAAAAACTATCCCCCCTAAAATTTTTAAATTCGACCACTGTATAAATACATTTTAATATATAATATTAATATACATATAAATTAAATTACAATAAAGATTAAAAGCTTAATAATTTATTTTTTTAAGTAACGTTTCCCTGGGGTCCACAGTTTTTAAAAACGTACTGGGGATTTGGCTGTTTGCTTTACACCTCGATCTAACCTGTTTTTTTTATGCTTAGCTTAGCTCTCACTATATATTATAATAGTTTATATCATATTTTTTGTAACATTGTATAGGTATTAGCCTACTTATTTATGAAACTGTATGAAAATAGAGATGTTTAGATTATAGTTCAGGTTTATTTTGTATTATTTTTTACAAAATATATATATATATTTTTTAAATATCTCAGTATAGCCTAGTGACAGCAGAAAAAAAGTTAACCATGCATTCACAAATTTGCAATAGGCAATCATTTCATTTTATTTAAATGTCCACATTTTTGAATATTTAAATATTCTCTTATATGTAATATAGAAGTCACTTCAATTATAATATTCGGTCCCTACATGAAGAGAGAGTCGGTGGTCTGCTGCGTGAGGAAAGTGAGTCTCCGGCTGCCCAAAGTGAGTCGTTCGCTGCGTGAGTCGTTCACTGAGGAAAGTGATTCGTTTGCTGCGTGAGTCGTTCGCCGAGGAAAGTGAGTCGTTTGCTGCGTGATGCTGTGTTCACACCAAACGCGAATAGAGCGTCAAATTCGCGTCTACCGCGTCTAGTTTGCCGCTTGACCATTTTGAGATCATTCGCTTCATTCGCGCGTGGAATTAACTTCACAACAGACGCGAATTCGCGTCATGGGGGGGCTTCTTTATTCGGATAATTTTCAAAATATTACTGTGTCATGAAATGTAGTTTTAAAAGTATTTCAGGCGAGAATGTAGTTGTTTTAAACTCAGATATGCGGTTTATTTATAATGACAGCGTCTATTTAAAAATATGTGTTTCGCCGATCTCGGAGATGAGCTCCATGCGACCAGCGGGAGCTCCGTCATCATGTATCCGCCGAGAGCAGCCTCGGCTCGGCTAGACCTTCTGACATTTGCCGCTGACTCTGATGTCTCTTTAGTGGTTCAAGATAAAATATAATTCGTTTGGGGTAAAATTTAACGTTTCTTATCAATTGGCCTTTATTCAATTTATCTATTAATATGTTTTTTATATACATATATGTCCTTTTTATTCCTGTCTCTATAGAAATATGAACTTTTGTCATATAGCTCCGGTTGACTGCTCACTGACAACATCAGTCGTTCCTCCTTGTTGAATGAGTGGAGAAGGGTATTCCTGCACAACCGGAGGCTGCAGGAACATACTGTTGAATGAGTGACTCCTAGCAGGCTCCTGATTGGTTAACGCGGCGCGAATTGACGCCTAAAGTTCAAATTTTTCAACTCGGACGGCAGACGCGAATTCGCGTCAAACGCTAAATGCACAAAAAGCACCTTCGCGCGAAATGCCCTTTTCGCGCGACAATTGGCGTCATTTGCGCGAACTAGACGCGCGAATGAGGCGAATTCGCGTCTTCCGCGCCGCGCTTAACGCCCCATTCGCGCCGCGAGACCTCCAGACGCGCGTAAACGCGCCTTTGCATTGACTTAACATTGAAATCATTCGCGCCAGACGCTCTATTCGCGTTTGGTGTGAACACATCATGAGTCGTTCGCTGCGTGAGGAAAGTGATTCGTTCGCCGAGGAAAGTGAGTCGTTTGCTGCGTGAGTCGTTCTCTGCGTGAGGTGAGTGTGTATACTGATGCACCGCTGGCCTGTCAGTGGTAAACTCACTGGCAACTGTTCGGTGAATTCCCGCGACAAGTCAGTAGCCTTATTTTTGGACCGGGCCGCACGCCATATGTGAATGCAAGGTGGCTAACATCATAAACAATATAATTCAAAATGTCCATATGTGTGCACGGAGGTAAATGGTCAAGGTCTCTGTCCCGCAACAGGGAGCTTGTGTGGGTCGATATTTTGGATGCCTGAGAGCTTCTCCAAATACCACTATTTTGCACTTGGTGTAACCTAAAAATAACTGTATTACATTGTTCCTATTTGTTCCATATGTATCGTGTGAGGTTACTGGATCAGTTTTTAACGCAACAGTTAACTTCCAGGCATGGTAAAACAATGCAGAATTGCGAGAATCTCCTCTACTACCGAGTTAACAACACACGTAAACAATCATCTTTCGCCGCAGAGCTCCTCGGCGCGTTGTGTTAGTTAAGTCCAATTTGTTTAAATTTACATTAACAAGTGGTTGTTATATAATTTTGTGACAACTGCAAACATTCAAGTATATTAAATGATATTAATTTATAATTATATCAGTATCAAGAAAATTAATGTGTAATTTAGAGCAATAAAATGTTTACTGAATGTTGTTTGTCTTTAATCTTTTTCTTTAATGCAAGTTTGAAATCTGAGGGGGAATTATATTGTGCAGATTGTTGCAACTACGTGGATCTAGGTGAAGCAACATTACAAAAGGTCGCACATGGAAGTACATTTTACAAATAAACATTTAATAAAAAAAAAAAAAAAAAATCAAAATAGTTATACAAGAATGAATTAAAAAAAACATTCCGAGACTTAAAGCTGCGGTAGGGAACTTTTGACGCTCTAGCGGTTAATAAACAGAACTGCTTGCGTCTTGCGGAAGAACATTGTAGCCGGAACTACTTCTCTCTGTTTATGTCTATGAAGAATCACAAAGGCACTGGGTTACTCCGCCGCGGTATCCCCGAAGCAATCTAAAATAGTCCGAATATAAACACTTATTATAGGTGCACCCTAGTGATTCAGGACAAGCTAAAAACACGGTTTGGAAAATGGATTCATGGTGTACTTGCTTATTATATACATTTTTCTACATTTTGAACACAAACAAAGTTACGGACCGCAGCTCTGATTGGTTGTTTATTACCGGGAGCGATGGAGTTTCTGCAAATGGCAATAGGACACTGGGAGGAGCCAGAGGAGCTTGATTTTTTCACAGATTCTCTGTCTCATATTCTACTGTCAGGACATAATGACAGGTTTAATAAATGTAAAAAAAATATATTTTTTTAAAGTTCCCTACAGCACTTTTAAGAGGAAAATATTAATTGTACTTAAGTCCAATTTAAGACAATCCTTTGCCCATCTCCTTTTTATCACCAACTCAATCACAGGTAACGCTCCACACCATTCAAGACTCAAGTTTTATTTGTTATATGACATACAAAAAGCGGTGAAATGTAGGTCTGGCATACTCTTTTTAGACTGTGCAAAAAATAAGAGAACATTAGATCCAAATAATGAAACAACAGGGGAAAACAATGATTTTTTTTTGGAGATAATTAAATACAAATAATGAAATATACAAAATATTTTAAACTACTACACAGATGATTTGTAGAGATGCTACACAGAAACTGCAACACAGATGATGTGCAGAGATGTAAACAATGTGCAGTGAGGAGGAGTTGCATAGTTAGGTTGTGTCAAAAAAGTGCAGTGAGTTATTGGGTAGCCCTAAACAACCAGTCTATAAAGTTCAGTGTGTTTAATGTCCATGTTTAGTAGTCTGATAACATGAGGGAAGAAACTCCTCCTGAGTTTCTCCGTTTTTGCCATCAGACTGCAGAAGCGTCTGTCTGACTGTAGCAGATGACACAGTGGATTTCCAGGGTGTGTGGAGTCTTTGAGGATCTTAACAGCCCTAGATTTACATCTTCTGGTGTGGATGTCATGTAGAGAGGAGAGAGATGTTCTGGAGATGTGCTCAGCTACTCTTTGCAGGGCATTTGCAGGTATTTGAAGCTGCTCACTCTCTCACACTGGGGTCCCGTTATTGATGATTGGGGTAGGTCTGCTTCTGCCTCAAATAGAAAAAGAGTTATTGTACAATATTATTACAATTTACAATATTACTGTTTCTACTGCATTTCTGAGCAAATAAATGAAGGGCTGGTGAGCATCAGACTTCAAAACCATTACAAAATCTGTTCAACCCCAAATTGTCCTGTAGAACACATATTTAAGGAACCTGAGGTTTTAACCTGCTTGAATTTTATCAGCATTGGAACACTTTGCTGCTGCTTTCACTCCAAGGCTATGGATTATATTTTTACTGGAATGAAGTGTCATTACTAAACATTCAGTCCAATGACATCCTAAATAATTCACTGTTGACAAGTTAACATTAACTAAAGTATAATGCACATTTATGTGAGACGTCCACAGAATGTAATGTCATTTACATTTCAACATTTGTCATTTAGGACAGTCTCTGACCATACCCCTGGAGCAATTTTAGGGACAAGCGCTGTTGCAAATGTCCACCTTTAACGTATGAACATAATTTATCCACACAAAGACCCACACATACACACACACACACTTTAGTCAAAAATCTTCAGACACAATAAATTACACATCTTGATGCATAGAAAAAAAGAAAAGAAAAAAAGCTTACAGGAAAGTGATCCTTTGGGTTTGCAGAGAGAGGCGGTAAGCAGGTCACTTAAATGTAACTTTTGGCCACCCAGACTTGAACTTTCTGTAACAGAAAGTTTAAACATAATGTTTTTGTTTGTTTGTGTTTCCTACAATGACAACATTAATTTACACCTCATACTGTTGATATGTAATGCATTCACAGCTTGCATTAACCCCATGACATTAAATAAACCAATCAAAAGACTCTGGAGGTTTGTACCGCCCACTTGGAGCTGAAGTCCCGCCCATTTGGAGCTGGCTCCGACCTCCGTTTATACCAGGATGTGAAAGCAGTGTTTGTTCAGGATTGTAGAAGTAAAAGACACCAGCAAAGAATAATGAACGCAGAGGAGAGATATGTAAATTAAAATATCGATTCAATTACAACTGTATCGATCCGAAACCAACACCAGGGTTGGCATCGATACTATCGATATTTAGATCGATCCGCCCACCCCTAACATCTGCCACAATGGTACGTATAAGACATATTATTATTATTTTTTAACTCCATATCCTGATATTTTGATTCCAGTACTAGTTTCTTATGTTTTCTCTTTGTTTGTGACGGACTTTGTGCGGTTTTAGTCACCTCGCCGGTCTGTTTAAAGGCAGGTGTCAGGTGTGTCAGCACCGGCTTACCGCGGTCACGTGTTGCTGTCGTTCCCGCACGCGCGGTCTAATCAGCGTGCACACATCACATGTTTTGTAGGACAACCCGGAAGTTTGGTCTTCTAAGCGAACAACTAGCGACCCGGGAGAGACACTTCCTCAAACTTTATTTAAAAAAACACGCTCGCTCTTTATGATTTGCGCTGTGTATGAACACTTGTCCACTTTTCCATGAGAATATTGCCTATTCGTTTTTTTTTCTTTTTCTAAATGTTAATAAACAAAACTAATTTTGTTTATGTGAGTCTAGGAGATTTTTAAAAATCTTTTGTTAATTTTTTATTTATTCGTTTATTTTGTTATTTTATATAAACCTTAATATTATTTTCTTTGTGATTAAGATTATTATGCCTTATCATTGTGCCCCAAATAAACATTAACGATTATCTTTCACTGTATTATGTTTGATTGTATGTTTGCATACCATTTGCTAATTCGCCAGAAAAAATCTCAGAAGCACTAACGTTAGCTATGGTCGTATCAATTTCCATTAGATGCTGGTTTACTTACCGGTATTGTAAAGGCCAGCATGAGGGACAAGGTTTATCGAGTCTCGGAAAGTAAAACTAGGGAGGGATAACGTTAGAGGAGTTATAATAGTGTTCTATGTATTTAAGATAACTATACAAAAAATGTCTGAACAGGCATAACACAGTTAAATTCCAAACATTTAATATAATAGTTGTATATAATTACATATGTTGAATTGAAAGAGAATTGTCCAATAGCATCAACAAATGCTTATTATAATATAATATAAATAAACCATATATGTTCCCTGAATAAACCATATATACTCATTTTGTTCACATTTTCTATATATTTTACCTGATAATCCACAAGCCCCAATTGAGAGCCAGTGTAGTAATTTTTATCTCGCATTCACATTACTGTGAGCTGACTGGAGTGTAATAGTATAAAAGTAGTATACAATAGTTTAAAATTTATTTTTGGAAAATGACAGCTGCAGATGCGAGAATGGACACTGGGCTTTCCGGTCAGCTCGTCTAAGGATACATTCAAAATTAGCAATCTTAGGTTTATGGAAGTTACTCCTTGTTAAGTCTGACGTCACGTAGCAGCGCTTCCGTGTCCAAACGCTCTATCAGTTACCACTGTAATCATAAAATAGAATATATTGGAAACACATTTATTCTATTGGCAAAATACTTTATTCATAAATGCAAGTTTGCTCTAAGAGAACCCAAATTAAATAATTTTCTATGTGACTTCAACTACTTAATTAAGACACTGAAAATAATTAAAAACAAAAAAAGTGTAAAACTTTTGAAACTGTATGATGTTTTGTTGAGTGAAATGTAATTTGATGTAATACCCCCCCCCCTTTTCATTGTTTTCAATATTTAATATATTTACTGTCTTCCTTCGTTTTTTTTTTTACTGTCATCCACTGTCATTTCATTGTTGTAATTGTTCAATTTTATTTGTATTTGTTGTTTGATTGTTCATCAGCAAATAAAAAAAAAAAAAACGCTCTATCAGTTACCACGAGAAAACAACAAATTGTGCTAATATAAACTCACAGTGTGATAGAATACTAGCGAAAAAACGTTATAATCTTAACCTTTTACTCCATACGGAAGTCCCAGATAGCCAGACAATGAAAATATAAATATAAAAAAATATCTAAAAATTATTTGTGTCTGGGACTTTTTTTTTTTTCAAAACTTTTCAATAGATTATATTGATTTGCCAAATTGCATCGACTGCTTTAAAACATAAAACACTAATGTTTCAGGAGTTTAGGACACATGGTTAATAAACAATATTTAAGATTAAGTTTTTTCAGAGCTTTGTTAGATGCCAGTGTTTTCTATCACAGATATTCAGGTGTTTGATTTAAAACAGTTTCACTTTTAACAAACAATTTCTTATGATTTTGAATCTGCATTTAACCTCAGAACGCTCTCAAAGTAAAAGTCAGATTTGGCTGTGCTTTAAAACTCAATTATAGTCTTAATTTAAGTAAAGGATTTTAAAGTTAACCCTTTGCATGCTTTAAATGTTTCAAAATGATTAAATATGAAATCAATTACTTTAATATATGTAATTGAAATGCTTACTATTACATTTCCAGTTTGCCTTCCCAACTATTTATGTTTAATATAAATTTCACATTTGATCTCTACTTCAAAATGTTTAATTTGCTTTGTGGAAGAAATGAACCCAATGCTTTAGGCCTACAGAAGTTTTGATGTTTTAAGGATCAGGATAATCTCATCTAGAAATCCTAAGAGGTGTTTGTCAAGAAATGCTTGAGTTTTGATGTTGAATGTGTCTCTTCCAGGTGAACTTCACAGTCGACCAGATCCGTGCCATCATGGACAAGAAGTCCAACATCCGAAACATGTCCGTGATTGCGCACGTGGATCATGGGAAATCTACGCTGACCGACTCTCTGGTGTCTAAGGCTGGAATCATCGCTTCGGCCCGCGCCGGAGAGACCCGCTTCACTGACACGCGCAAAGATGAACAAGAGCGCTGCATCACCATCAAATCCACGTAAGACGCCTGCAAATAAAATGTATATATAAACATTATCATGCACAACTAAACCTGGAAATATCAGGCAAATTTATAAAATGACAAGTCTGAGTAAATGCAATTTAATGGATGATGTTCACTTTTCCTGTTCGACTAAACTTATAAATATAATATTAAATAGAATATTGCATGTGACTAACTTTGGGATTTTCAAAGTTTCAAGTCTGATAGGAATAGTATTTATCATGCATTACCGTATCTGGAAATATCAGGCTGTTTAAAATTTGCAAGCCATTGAAATTGCAATTAAATAGATGTTTGTGGTATAACAAAAACTTTGATGCAAATAAAATGCTTTTAAGTAGATATAGACATCATGCATGACTAAATCTGGAAATATCTGGCAGTTAAAATGGCAGTCCTGTAAATAAATAAATGGATTATAATCTTTATAGTACATATAAATGATGTTCAGCAGGGTGTGTGCTTTTTTTAGTGCTACATAGTGTTGAGTCATATTTTCATACACTTAAGAATATTTTGTTAGGGGTGGAACAACGTATTGCAAAACAAACATGTCATTTATAATCCACCTGAATGAAAGTTTAGATAGTTTAGCATTGCATAAGGTAAAACCAGGAGGTCATGGATGTGAGGTTCCATGTTCATAAATTATAAAACTAAAATGCATTATTCAATAAAATACAATGTTTTGAGTGCTAACAGTTATTTACTATGCATTGTCTTGTTCGTTTTCTTTAAGTTCAAGTTCAAGTCTGCTTTATTGTCAATTCTTCCACATGTACAGTACATACATACAGAGAATTCAAAATTGCGTTACTCTCAGACCCCCGGTGCACACAAATAACATTAACATTAAAGCCTAAAAATCTAGATAAAAATATAAAATGTAGATGCAACTATACAATAAGGGAATGTTAAAAAAGACATATAATAAAATTAAAAATAAAGTTAAATAAAGCAGCGCAAGGCAAAAGGCAGATAGAGTGCAAATCAATGAAGTGAACAACAGTGCAGATAAAAGATTATTTATTGCAAAAACAAAGCTTATTAATTCTGATTAAAGTGGCAAAGGGCTCAAGAGCAGTTATTTTATTTAACTGACTGATGAGGTAGTGGAATGACGTCAGTTCCATGGAGAATGAGGTAGTGAGCAGACCAATGCTGCACAAAGTGACTGGTGCATGTCATCTTATATTAGTGGGGGGGGGGGGGGTGTCATAGTTCAGTAGTGCCTGGGCAGAATAAGGGAGGGGGGAAAGTTTGGGAGTAAGTTCAGCTTCCTGACAGCCTGGTGGATGAAGATGTCCTTCAGTCTGCTGATCTTGGGCCTAGAGACTCCGCAGTCTCCTCCCTGATGGCAGCAGACTGAAGAAGCTGTGTGAGGGGTGGGTGGGATCACCTGCGATGCAGAGGGCTTTGCGGATGAGACAGGTTCCATAAATGTCCTGGAGGGAGGGGAGAGAGACACCAATGATCTTCTCAGCTGCTCTCACTATGCGTTGCAGAGTCTTTCGGCAGGACACGTTGCAGGCGCCATACCACACAGTGATGCAGCTCGTCAGGAGGCTCTCGATGGTGCCTCTGTAGAAGGTGTACATGATGGGGGGTGGGGCTCTGGCTCTCCTCAGTTTGCGGAGGAAGTAGAGACGCTGCTGTGATTTCTTGGCCAGTGCTGCTGTGTTTTCAGTCCAGGAGAGGTCCTCTGTGATGTGCACACCCAGGAACTTGGTGCTGCTCACTCTCTCCACAGTCGCACCGTTGATGGTCAGAGGAACGTGCTGAGTGTGTGCTCTCCTGAAGTCTACAGCAATCTCCTTCGTCTTCTCCATGTTCAGAGAGAGATTGTTGTCACTGCACCACCCGGACAGGCAGCTCACCTCGCTCCTGTAGTTTGTCTCATCCTTGTTGCTAATGAGACCCACCACAGTCGTGTCATCTGCAAACTTAATAAAGAGGTTGGAGTTGTGTGACGGTGTGCAGTCATGGGTCAGCAGAGTGAAGAGGAGGGGGCTCAGCACACATCCTTGGGGGTCCCCAGTGTTCAGTGTGATGGTGCTGGATGTGTTGCTGCTGACCCGTACTGCCTGAGGTCTTCCAGTCAGAAAGTCCAACAGCCAGTTGCACAGCGAAGTGTTGAGCCCCAGCTGAATCAGTTTGTAGATGAGCTGTTGAGGGATGATCGTGTTGAATGCTGAACTGAAGTCTATGAACAACATTCTGACATATGAGTCCTTTTTGTCCAGATGTGTGAGTGCTGAGTGGAGGGTAGTGGCGATGGCATCATCATCGGTCGAGCGGTTGGAATGATATGCAAACTGGAAGGGGTCCAGGGAGGGGGGGAGGGCAGTCTTAATGTGGTGCATGACTAGCCGTTCAAAGCACTTCATGAGGATGGGGGTAAGTGCAACAGGACGGTAGTCATTGAAGCAGGACGGAGAGCTTCTTCGGAACTGGAATGATGGTGGTAGTTTTAAAACATGTGGGAACAACAGCCTGACTCATTGAGATGTTGAAAATGTCTGTGAAGACATCAGTGAGTTCTGCTGCACAGTCTCTCAGTACACGCCCAGGGATGTTGTCAGGACCCGGAGCTTTGCGTGCATTGGGGTCAGCTGTCTGGGGTCAGCATCATCACCTGGTCGCCGGGAGGAGGTGGAGTCTTCGGTGCAGTGGTGCTGTTTTGTTGCTCAAAGCGAGCGAAGAAGGTGTTCAGCTCATTTAGCAGAGAGATGTTGTTGTCACAGGTCATTGGTGGGGGCTTGTAGTCCGTAATGGTCTGTATCCCTTGACACAGGTTCCTAGTGTCTCTGCTGTCACTGAATTGATGAGCTATCCTCCTGGAGTGCTGTCTCTTAGCCTCTCTGATGCCGCGGGACAGGTTGGCCCTGGCTGTTCTCAGGCCCACCTCATCTCCAGCTCTGAAGGCAGCGTTCCGTGCCTTCAGAAGTCTGTAGGCCTCCCCTGTCATTCACGGCTTCTGGTTGGTCCGGACAGTGATGGTTTTTGTGACCGTTACATCATCAATACACTTGGTGATGTAGGCAGTGACAGTCTCTGAGTACTCCTGGAGGTCAGTGGTGTTATTGCATGTGGCAGCCTGTGTTGAAGCATTCTTGAAGAACCTCTGATGATCCTTCTGGCCACACTTTAATCTGTTTGTAAACTGGTTTGGCGACTTTAATGAGCGGTCTGTATGCAGGCATTAGAATAACAGTGATGTTGTCTGAGGCTCTGAGGTGGGGGAAGGGGGGGAGGGCTTTGTAAGCTCCTCTCTGTGTGGTGTAAACAAAGTCCAAAATGTTATTTTCTTGTGTTGGAAAGTTAATGTGTTGTTGTATTTTTGAAAACACACTCTTTATGTCAGCATGGTTGAAATACCCAGCTATGATGAGAAAAGCATCGGAGTTGTGCTGTCTGTTGCTCACTGATGTGCTGGTACAGTTCATTTAGTGCTTTGTTCCTGTTTCTGATGACGTTGAACGGGGCAATGAGCAGTATTGCAGTATATTCCCACGTCAGATAGAACGGCCGGCACTTAATAATCATAAACTCCACCAGGGGTGAGCATTGTTTGTTGATCACAACAGTATCGCGGCACTTTATTGCTCAAAGAAAAATCTATTTTGTTGTAACTAACATAACATTCATAGTAGGCCAAAACAGCCAATCATCTATGACCTGCTCACTAGAGTGTCTGCTTTACGAAGAGTTAGTTGTTGATTTCCCTTCCATGGCTGTTTCTCAGTGCTATCTCCATGTACTACGAACTGGCTGATAACGACCTGGCCTTCATTAAGCAGTGTAAGGATGGATCCGGTTTCCTCATTAACCTGATTGACTCTCCTGGCCATGTGGACTTCTCCTCCGAGGTCACAGCTGCTCTGCGTGTCACCGATGGAGCTCTGGTTGTGGTGGACTGTGTCTCTGGTAAACCTCTTATTCGTTTAGTTTTTTTACTACTATGGTTATACATCGAAGTGTTGTTTATTGGTCTGAAGTCAAATTAACAATTTTAAATTGTACCAAAAGTCTATAAATATAAATAAGCTTTCCATTGCTCTATAGTTCGTTAGAAGGACAATATTTGTCTGAGATATAACTATTTGAAAATCTGGAATCTGAGGATGCAAGAAAAAAAAATCTAAATATTGAGAAATCATCTTTAAATTTGTTTAAAATGAAGTTTTTAGCAATGCATATTACTTAATTACTAAAATTAAGTTTTGATATATTTACAGTAGGACATTTACAAAATATCTAAATTGAACATGATCTTTTATTATTTTTGGCATTAAAAGAAAAATGGATCATTTTAACCCAAAAATGTATTGTTGGCCATCCATTTTCATAATCTGAAAACACGTTTTATATTAATATGACTTTGCATCTTGAGTCTTTATAGATTTGAACTGTAAAGCAAGTCAGAAAAGGATTAAGAACAGCAATGCATAAAAACTTTCCATATTAGTTTGAAAATGAGTTAAGCTATTGACAAAATGAAGAAAGCTTATTTGATGACCATTTTGCACTATATATGTTTATGCTTTAATCATGAACTCACTAGCTTTAAATGACTGTTTCTCCTTGGTCTTTAATTGAACTTCATGATGCCAGTAGTAGTCCGGGTTTATGTGAAGAGAATGTGCTCAAGTTTTGTCACCTTCATCTGACTGCATGTTAACTGTGTCTCCTGCTCAGGTGTGTGTGTTCAGACAGAAACGGTGCTGAGACAGGCCATCGCCGAGCGCATTAAGCCCGTGCTGATGATGAATAAGATGGACCGTGCCCTGCTGGAGCTGCAGCTGGAGCCCGAGGAGCTGTTCCAAACCTTCCAGCGCATCGTGGAGAACGTCAACGTCATCATCTCCACCTACGGAGAAGACAAGGGTGGACCTATGGGAAACATCATGGTGAGAACACGCTTTCATTCAGTAATAGATTAAGTGTTTAAATGCACCGTGTGGTCTGTGAGGAGAAACCATTCACCACTCTGATGAGCTGATGAACGACTAACCAGAATATCTGAGACCTGCGCTGATCTATTAGTGAGCTGTAACCCTCATGATATCAGTTCCTTTAGCTTGTGCTTGTCACGCTGTCTAGTCTCTGTTTCCCTGGGTGTCCACTAGTGGGCTCACTTCCCCTTAGGCACTTCACCGTAGGCACTAGAATTCCTCTAGTCTGGTCTTGTCTTCACAGTAATTGCACTCCTGTTAATTGCACCAGGTGCAGGAACTTTATTGTCATTAGCCTCCCTATATATTCCAGTCTTTTCCTGTTGTTTGTATGGAGTCCTTACCCTTCGTGCGTCCAGCTTTCTCGTCCCCCGAGATTCCTCCTGTCTGCTTGTCCTCAGAGTCATCTCGCATTCCGAGTTCCCTTTTCCTGTCCCTTTCATTTGTTTGTTTGTTTGGACTGGTTTTCACCTTGGCTGTATTCGACTACGATTTGGATTACCATATTAAAATACCTGCAATTGGATCTCTCACTCTCCCTGTGTCTTTCTGGGTACACGATCGTCACAGAAGGACTCCATCCCAACAGATCCAGCGGTATGTCCTTTCATGTCTCCTCCCCAGCCAGTATGGTGGAACGGAGGGTGAAATACCTTAAGTTAACCACCGACCACAGTTGACCCTCCAGATTTGAGTCATATTCCCGTTGACCCTCCAGAGTCGAGTCACGTTCCAGTTGATCCTCCTGAATCAAGTCAGATTCCTGTTGACCCTCCAGAGTCGAGTCAGGTGCTTGTGGACCCTCCAGAGTCAGGGTTAGTCACAGTCAACCTTCCAGAGTCAGGGTTAGTCACCGTCGACCTTCCAGAGTCAGGGTTAGTCACTGTCGACCTTCCAGAGTCAGGGTTAGTCACTGTCGACCTTCCAGAGTTGAGTCAATTTCCGGTTGACCCTCTAGAGTCGAGTCAGGTGCTCATGGACCCTCCAGAGTCAGGGTTAGTCACCGTTGACCTTCCAGAGTCAGGGTTAGTCACCGTCGACCTTCCAGAATCAGAGCTAGTCACCGTCAACCTTCCTGAGTCAGGACTAGTTACCATTGACCCTCCAGGGTCAGGGCTAGTCACTTTTTACCCTCCAGAGTAAGGGCTAGTCACTTTTAACCCTCCAGAGTCGGGGTTAGTTACCGTTGACCTTCCAGAGTCAAGTCAGGTCACTGGTGATCTTCAAGGACAGAGTCAAGTCACTGGTGATCTTCAAGGACCGAGTCAAGTCACTGGTGATCTTCAAGGACCGAGTCAAGTCACTGGTGATCTTCAAGGGCCGAGTCAAGTCACTGGTGATCTTCAAGGACCGAGTCAAGTCACTGGTGATCTTCAAGGGCCGAGTCAAGTCACTGGTGATCTTCAAGGGCCGAGTCAAGTCACTGGTGATCTTCAAGGGCCGAGTCAAGTCACTGGTGATCTTCAAGGGCCGAGTCAAGTCACTGGTGATCTTCAAGGGCCGAGTCAAGTCACTGGTGATCTTCAAGGGCCGAGTCAAGTCACTGGTGATCTTCAAGGACCGAGTCAAGTCCCTGGGGTTCTTCATGGGAGAATTCAAGTCACCAGTAATCTTCATGAACAATGGCAAGTCACCATTGATCTTCATGAACAAATAAAAGTCACCAATAATCTTCATGAGCAGAGTCAAGTCAGCACTGATATTCTGGAATCCAGTATAAACACCATGGGATTACCAGAGTCTCGTCACTCCTCTGTGGAATTACCAGAGCCTCTCCACGTCTCTGATGAACTACCAGAACCGTTCCACGTCTCTGCTGAACTACCAGAGTCTCTCCTCGCCTCTGCGGAACTTCCAGAGACTTGTCATGTCTCAGTCGATCTCTCTGAGCACCCGACTGTTCCTGTTGTGGCCACGGAGGCTACCCTTAACATGTTCATGTTCTTTGTTTCTGACTTTCCCAACCAGACTTGTCCTCTGCTCCACCCTGGGGGGCGTCCGTCCTGACCACACGGTTGTGGTGGTCTTCTGCTCCACCCTGGGGGGCTTCTGGTTCGGCCGCATGGTTGTGGTGGTCTTCTGCTCCGCCCTAGGGGGCACCCGTTCCGACCACACAGTTGTGGTGGTCTTCTGCTCCGCCCTGGGAGGCTTCCGCCCTGACCACATGGTTATCGTGGTCTTCTGCTCCGCCCTGGGGGGCGTCCGTCCCAACCACACGGTTATGGTGGTCTTCTGCTCGTCCTAGGGGGTTTCCGCCCTGACCACATGGTTGTGGTGGTCTTCTGCTCCGCCCTGGTGGGCATCACGTGATGTCCTTCTTGGACTTGTGTTTTTGTGTTTATTTTTTTGTTGTTTTTCTGTCTGTCTTTCTTTCTGTTTCCTCCTATGGACCTGGCCCTCCGTCCCTCCCCCTGATCCTCTGCTGGTCCACCTCCCTCCTGGGTTTCTTGTCTGTGTCTTTCGTTCTTTTTCCCTCTAAGGACCTGGCCCTTTGTCCCTCCCCCTGATCCCCGCCGGCCCACCTCCTTGCTGGGTTTCTTGTCTGTGTCTTTCGTTCTGTTTCCCTCTAAGGACCTGGCCCTCCATCCCTCCCCCTGATCCTCCACCGGTCCATCACCCTCCAGGACTCCTTGTTTTGTGTTGCACTTCTCTTGTCTCTGTTTCCCAATTTTACCTGGTTGTCTTGTCGCTGTTTCCCCATGCTACCTGGTCCGCTTGTCTCTGTTTTACCATTTTATCTGGCCCTCCGCCCCCCCCCCCCCCCCCAATCGTCCTCCGACTCTATTGTCATTAGCCTCCCTATATATTCCAGTCTTTTCCTGTTGTCTGTATGGAGTCCTTACCCTTCGTGTGTCCAGCTTTCTCGTCCCCTGAGATTCCTCCTGTCTGCTCATCCTCCGAGTCATCTCTCATTCAGAGTTCCCTTTTCCAATTTGGTTCTTTTTTTGGACTGTCTTTTTTGGTTTTGACCCTTGGCTGTATTAGCCTATGATTTGGATTATCATATTAAAATACCTGCAATTGGATCTCTCACTCTTCCCTGTGTCTTTCTGGGTGCACGATCGTCACAGTGCTCCTCTCTTTCTCTCAGATCGATCCAGTGATCGGTACCGTGGGTTTTGGATCTGGTCTTCACGGCTGGGCTTTCACTCTGAAGCAGTTTGCGGAGGTGTATGTGGTCAAGTTTGCTGCTAAAGGCGAAGGTCAGCTGAGCCCAGCTGAACGCTGTAAGAAAGTGGAGGACATGATGAAGAAGCTCTGGGGTGACAGGTGAGATTCAGATCCATAAACAAGTGTGTAAACATGAAGCTCCTTTGTGCATAATTGGCAATTTAAATATCTTCTAGCTTATACACTTCCATTAGAATATTTTTAATATTTCTGCTCACCAAGTGTTTTTGATACAGCTGTATTTTCAGCATCATTTCTCCAGTCTCCATTTCTCACATGATCTTCAGAAACCATTTTAATGCTTCAAGAAACATTTCTCATTATCTTAAACCGTTATATAAACTATTTTTTTGTAATCCGTGATGCATAATTTTTTTTAAGGATTCCTTTAATGGGGGCAAAGGGCATTTTATTTGAAATAAGTTTACTTTCGATCAATTTAATGCACTTTTAATGA
The DNA here is from genome assembly GCF_003368295.1 of Carassius auratus. Classification (NCBI taxonomy): domain Eukaryota; kingdom Metazoa; phylum Chordata; class Actinopteri; order Cypriniformes; family Cyprinidae; genus Carassius; species Carassius auratus. The sequence goes on along the minus strand of NC_039269.1, from coordinate 6,381,658 downwards.
ATAAAAGTATGCATACGAAGGCGTTTATAGGTTGATCTGTTGTCTTAAGGTTATTTGACTTGCACTATAAACATCTGCATGAACAGTAGAGTAAATATCTGTCAGCTATTACTCATTCTCTGCTGCTCGTGCAGGTATTTTGACCCAGCCACTGGTGAATTCAGCAATTCTGCCAACGGCCCCGATGGAGAAAAACTGCCCCGCACCTTCACCCAGCTCATTCTGGACCCCATCTTCAAGGTACCCCATCTTCAGCCTCAAACACTAGTGCAGGTCTCCTTCGGATCCACCGGTGATCACACCTCACTTCCTCCATCTCTAGGTGTTTGATGCCATCATGAACTTCAAGAAGGACGAAGCTGCCAAGCTGATTGAGAAGCTGGACATCAAGCTGGACACCGAGGACAAGGATAAGGAAGGCAAGCCGCTGCTGAAGGCTGTGATGCGTCGCTGGCTGCCCGCCGGAGAAGCTCTGCTTCAGATGATCACCATCCACCTGCCGTCTCCCGTCACAGCCCAGAAGTACCGCTGCGAGCTGCTTTACAAAGGGCCTGGAGATGATGAAGCTGCAATGGGTACGATGCACTCATTTTCTCGTGTCTACTTTGCTGTATTTGAAGTGTCTGACTCAGGGTTTCCGCAGGGTTGTAACCTTGCGAGTGTGTGTGTCTCTATTTCTCTTTCTCTCGCTCTCATGCAGTGGTGATGCGTTCATATAAACGGCACCTAAACGCTGTAAAAAAATATTATGGCATTTTCATTGTTTATTAATAAACAAGTTTTTCTGTGTCAGCTGCAGAGATGAAGTTGACACTGACTCGCGATCTTCGCAGTAAGTGAACGTGCCGGAAAAAATGCATTTCTTATGGATTAGACTATAGCCTACTTTTAGTTTTGAATGTTCCGTTTAAAAGTAGAAATTTCAAGCTTTCTGTAGATAATAGATATAGGATATCTCTAATGTGTTTAGGTCTGTGAGGCGAGTAGCCTAGGCTACCTATACGCTGAGTTTCGGTTCATGTCTGAACGTGTTGTGATTATACAAAATAATGAAACATGGATTAAAATTAACATAAAATTAATACAAAACAAAATTTGTTTCAAAGGGAGGCTTTCGGAATGACGTCACGCGATGTGTACGTTGGGCGGTTCAAGCTGGTAGCTTGGAGGCAAACCTCTGCTCCGCGAGTTTACAAAGTAAATATGGGCAAGTGCAAGTTTTTGGATCTCTGGCTGGAGGACGCACGGTTTAAAGACTGGCTTAGGCCAGTAGTTGGAAACAGCTGAGAAGCTTTTTGCAACGTTTGCAAGAAAACGATAAATATTACTTGAATGGGAGTGAAGGCAGTTAATTCCCACAGGGAGTCTACTAGCCACCAAGCCAGGATGCGGGGACGTAACACCCAGCTACCGCTGTCGCTGTTTTGCGCCGGACCAACGGCTACATTGACACCATCAACCTCCACTGCTCCCTCAACCTTTCCTGCTCGCTCCTCGCAGTCCACTGCCAGTAATCCTACCACCAGCATACAGACGATCTGCACCACCACCGTTACGCTACAGGCTGAAGTACCATGGTGTTTAGACTTGGCAGTGAAACACCACTCGTTCAAGTCCAATGATGGCATAGGAAAGCTGTTTAGCATGATGTTCCCGGATTCCCAAATCGCCAAATCATTCGCTTTGGCCAAAGACAAGACCAGCTACATGATCAAATTTGGCATCGCCCCCTATTTTAAGAAGCAACTGGTTGAAGCTATAAATCATACCGGACCATACGTACTTATGTTTGATGAGAGTCTGAATGAATCATTTCGCATTTCGCAAATCATTTGAATGTTCCGTTTAAAAGTAGAATTAGACTAAAGTCCGCACAGCTGAGACACTTGTCTGTCTCTCTCTCTCTCTGTGTGTGTGTGTGTGTGTGTTGGACAGTGCTTGGCTTGTGTCCAGTGCAGTGTTGAAGTTATTTGTTTATTAATGAAATACTTTTATTATAGTGTACAATTGCACTTTATTATTACACATTGTGTAGCTGTTCATTCTAAAGGTCCAGTCTGTCTTCTAATTTTTTTGTAATTGTTACTCTTTGACATATTGAGTAAATCCTATGGACCAAGGCCTGTTGTGTTATCTTGATTGATCCAAGTCCTATGGTAGAGTTCCCTCTTACTTGAATGTAGCTCACTCACTTGCCCTAACACACATGCACACTCACATACTGTCAAGTGTCTTTTAACTGTGAGGTGCTACACTTGAAAAGGACCAGACTTGGGATTTCACTCAGAAGAATATTTATTTTGATCAGTTGATGTAGCAATGTTGTAGGATCGGATGTAACCGGTGTAAAACCTTTAAATAAATAAAAGAATAAGAAAACACAAACATTTTAAATAATCAGGTATTTTTCCTAACACAGGAAAGGTCAAATGCATTTTACAGGCAACACAGCTTGGTCTTTTACTCTGCATTTTACAAGCAACACTATACCAATCTAAGCATTTGGTCTTAGTTATCAGTTTCTCTTTTTTAAACCATGCAGTAATTATTGTTAACAGTCACGTGCGGGCCGGCATACAGAGCGTGCACAGGGAAGGCGGCATGCAGGAGAAAGAAAATGACATGTTGAACCACAACACAGAAGATGTACACAGAAGACAGCCATACCTCCACCGGGTTAGCGCGACACCTCCCACTCGATCTTTTACGTGGCCATACCTGGAAAGATTGCACTCTCAAGTGGGCTGGTCTCCGACCTGATCCTTCCACCGGCATGAGGACCACAAGGTGCCAGACGTCCCAATGCAGAATGGTGCTCAACTCGCGATCTCTGGCACCCGGTTTTGGATTTCTCACCAAAATGCTGGAGCTTAGAGAGACCCTCACATAAACATCTCGAAGAACACTTCTGGAATCAGGATTAACGCCGACGACTCTTGCAAGTCTGAACTGCCCTCTCAGTGCGTTTTGGTCACAGAGCCAAATTATGTCTCCAACGACAACGTTCCTTTCAGCAGTATGCCACTTACTGCGAATGAACAGGTTCGGGCCAGCGAGTTGGCTCCAGAACTTCCAGAAATTGTTGACTTTAGTTTGTACTTCTTTGAGTCTTTCGAATGGATAAATGGTGTAGTCGACAGTTTTGAAGTCTCCTCTTTGTGTGGCTCGACCAAGTAACAGGTTGTTCGGCATGATGTACTGGATGCGCTTTTCTCGGCTCTGAACTCTGGTGTCGATGGGTCTCTCATTAGCAAGATTGGCAGCTAGCTGAAGCACAGTCAGGAACTCACTGAAGGTAAGGCCTTCCACATTGGTAAGACTTTGGAGGGCTCTTTTAGTGACTCTGACAGCAGCTTCGGCGGCCCCGTTTCGGTGAGATGAATCGGCCGGGAGGATTTTCCACGTCCAGGTTGTCTCATTTTCTGGCAGCATACTCTTCAAGCGACTCTTTGTCCTGTTGATTCAGGTAAGTATACATTTCTTTTAGGACCGGTTTTGCTCCAACAAAATTTTTACAGGGATAAGACCAGATTTTCCGGGGATGGTCTCGGACAGCGGTGAACCTCTGATAGGTAAGCAGAATGCTCTCTGTTGATAATGTGTTTGCTAACTCTACATGGACGGCTTGGCTACACATACAGCAAAATACGACACCCCATACTTTCATAGTTACTTTCTTCTTGACATCATCCTTCACATAGTAAGGTCCAAATAGGTCAACAGACGTGAACTCGAATGGTGCAGCAGGACTTGACCTCTCTTCAGGCAAGTTTCCCATTATCTGCTTGCAGGTTCTTGCTTTTGCTTTCCTGCAGAAGATACACTTGTCAACAACTTTTCAGCAATAATTCTTCCTCTTATGACCCATGCCTTCCTTTTCATCAGCAATAGAGTTTCCGCCACTCCATCATGTCCCTCACTGTGTGCTTCTCTGGCTAGCGGGGTGGATAACCAAGCTTGGAATGGTAGAAGAGGAACAGCTCTGCGGTCATCTCCAAAGGTCTGGACTCTGCCACCACAAACCAGAAGTCCACTTGTCTGATCCCTGTAAACACTAGTCTGTGTATTGTGGCACTTGGGAAATTGACACCCTCTTGAGCTGCTAGGCAAAGGTCTTAGAACACGTCTCGTCTTTCGCTGACTGTAAGGACACCTGAGGATGGTACTGCCTCCCACTTTTCCTGGTCTCTGATCTTAGCACTCAGGAACTTTTTGGCTGCTCTCCAGATCCACGCCACAGTCCCGACCAACTTTCTCAGGTTGCTGAAGCACCTTTTATCGACGAGCTGTTGAATTGCTGATCCTGCTGGTCTTCTGGACTCTACCCGGGCTGGATCGTGTGATGGATCGTGTGCAGTCTTCAGGCGACTTCTGGTTAGTACTGCTATAAATGTCTTTTTCTGGATCTTTGTGACTTTGTCTCTGGTTTGGGCTGCAATGTCTTTAGCGGATTTCTTCGGCCACTCATCATCAGGGAGTTGGAGGAACTTTGGACCCGACTGCCACTCGGAGTCCTCAGTTAGGGCATCTGGATTGGCACCTCTGGTGATGATGTCTGCGATGTTTGCTAGCCCTGGACGGTCTGACTATCGACAAGATGGTACCATTTCTCGACCTGGAGTCGACAGTGTCTCTGTCTGCAAATACGGCTCAGCACATCTCAGCTTTCACAGGATCACCTCTGTGGTCGAGAGGGGTCAGCTTGGCTTTGGATTCAACCAGTCTCACAACAACACCATGGCTGCAGCTCCAGCGAAGATACATCACAGCGCCGTATGCGTTTTCGCTGCCATCAGAGAACGTGATGGCACTGGGCTTTACGCAGAGATCTGGTGGAGTCAGAGATCTGGCGAATCGAAGTTTGCTCAGGCAGCATATTCTTTTAATAGCTTTATGGCGTCTTCTCTGAGACCTTCAGACAAGGCAGCGTCCCACGTGTCTTCTAAGCAGTACCTTACTTTGGCTTCTTGGAAAGCTCTCCTAACCAGAATGGCACCCTTTTGCTTGACAGGAGTCACAAGGCCGAGTGGGTCGTACAGGCCAGAAACTTGGCTTAGAAGCTCTCTTCTAGTGAGTGGAGCCGGAGTTTGATTTCTAACTTCTTCTCTTAGCAGGTTTTGACCAAGGCACATCTTCCTCCTTTTCTTTGAAAAGTTAACTGCAACCATGAAATGAAGCTTGTCATCATCGACGGTGTAACCAAGGCCAAGGGCTTTGTTTTCATTTCCATCAGCTGGTTTGGCTCTGTTCTGGGCATTTCACTCGTGGGATCTTTCCTCCCACTTCGAAAAGAGTAGACCCAGGGCTTCATGTAGAATCCTCCAGCTTTCAGGATGTGCTCGATGTTGGCTGTGAGGCATTTCAGATGGTCAAGCTCGTTGTGCGAAGTCAGAACGTCATCGACGTAGGCATCTTCTTCCAGCACACGTCTCTCTTCTTTGAAGTTTGCAGTCTCTCGCATGGCGACTTGGGCTATGCAACTGGCAGGTTTGTCTCCGATGTTAACTCTTGTGATGGCATAATCCTCTATTCAAGTATCTTCACTGTTACTTCACAGAAATCTGTGCAGGTGGACCTCTTGATCTTCCAGCCAGACGGAGTTATACATCTTGCGGATGTCACCAAGGGCAGCATAGACACCAGTTCAGAACCTCAGCAGGACAGCTCTGATCGGGTTCCGGACATCAGGACCTTTGATGAGGATGACGTTTAGACTGAGACCTTTGTACTTTTGGCTGCTGTTCCACACTAGTCTGACTGGGGTGGAGACTGAGTGTGGATTTGGCGCGATGAGATGGTTAATTTAATTTAACGCGACACATACACCTACAGAACCTCTCCTGACTTTCTCTTTCTCACTCTCTCTGGTTCTCTATCTCTCCCTCCCAGTGTTGAAATTAAGTTATAATTGCCTCATTAAATTGTGATTAAATATTTTATTAATTCATTTTGGAAAGATATTTAATGTCTTTACTTGTCATTTTACTTAACACTTAACACTGCTACAGTTGAAGTTTGAAGCTGTGTTGGAAGTAAAAAAATTGTGATGGTAGTAAAATAGGTGGTAAAAAGGTAGTAAATTAAATTTAAGAATCTCTGTATAAACCCTGTGACTGTTGTCTTGTGTTCTGCGCAGGTATCAAGAACTGTGACCCTAAAGCTCCCCTCATGATGTACATCTCAAAGATGGTGCCGACCACAGATAAGGGGCGTTTCTACGCTTTCGGCCGTGTGTTTTCTGGCATCGTGTCCACTGGGCAGAAAGTGCGAATCATGGGACCAAACTTCAGCCCTGGGAAGAAGGAGGATCTTTACCTGACACCCATCCAGAGGTGTGCAGCGCTTCTGACTCATTAATACTAGAGATGCAATGAAATTACTTCATTTAGCCCAAAATGGTAGTAATAGTTTGTATTTAACCAGCACTTTATTTTATTTGCACATGGCTGTCTTCATGTGACCTGTGCTGACAAAATGAGTCACGATGAGCAAATTTACAAAAATTTGTTTTTGTGAAGTTTCCAAAGCAAAAGCACCTAGCAACTTACAATTTTCTCAACTTTCTTTATTAATATTAATTACCATTTTAATAAGCCACAATGTTCATTTACATTTACATTTAATCATTTAGCAGACGCTTTTATCCAAAGCGACAAATGAGAACATTAGAAGCAGTCAGGTAGATGTTTCTTGAAAATGAGTAAAGACTCATTTTGTACAAATTAAGATTGGGAGGTCATTCCACCAGCTGGGCACAGTCCAGGAAAACGTCAGTGAGAGTGATTTTGAACTTCTTTGGGATGGCACCACAAGGCGTCATTCACTTACAGAGCGCAAACTTCTGGAGGGCACATAAGATTTAACAAGAGAGTTTAGGCAAGCATCAGTACCTTGAATTTGATGCGAGCGGCTACTGGTAGCCAGTGTAACCTGATGAGGAGAGGAGTAACATGAGCTTTTTTTGGCTCATTGAAGACAACCCTCGCTGCTGAATTCTGGATCAATTGCAGAGGCTTGACAGTACATGCAGGAAGGCCCGCCAGGAGAGCATTACAATAGTCCAGTCTGGAGAGATCAAGAGCTTGGACAAGAAGTTGGGTTGCTTGCTCTGACAGGAAGGGTCTAATCATCCTAATGTTGTATAAGGCAAACCTGCAGGACCGGGTCGTTGTAGCAATGTGGTCTGTGAAGCTTAACTGATGATCCATCACAACTCCTAGGTTTCTGGCTGTCCTCGAAGGACTAATGGTTGATGAGCCCAGCTGTATAGAGAAGTTGTGATGAAGCAATGGGTTAGCTGGAATCACCAGGAGTTCTGTCTTCATAAGGTTAAGCTGAAGGTGATGGTCATTCATCCAACTAGAAATGTCACTCAGACAGGCTGAAATGCGAGCAGCTACCGTCGGGTCATCAGGCTGGAATGAGAAGTAGAGTTGGGTGTCATCAGCGTAGCAGTGATAGGAAAAGCCATGCTTCTGGATGACCGATCCTAATGACATCATGTAATTGGAGAAGAGAAGTGGTCCAAGTACTGAGCCTTGAGGAACCCCAGTAGCAACTTGTTGTGACTTAGAAACATCACCCCTCCAAGACACACTGAAGGATCTGTCAGAGAGGTAGGACTTAACCCACAGGAGAGCAGTTCCAGAAATGCCCATCGTTCTGAGGGTGGACAGGAGAATCTGGTGATTAACGGTGTCAAAAGCAGCAGACAAGTAAGAAGAGTACCGAGGATTTTGAAGCTGCTCTTGCCAGTCGCAGGGCTTCAGTAACCAAGAGCAGAGCAGTCTCAGTTGAGTGACCACTTTTGAAGCCAGATTGGTTACTGTCCAGGAGGTTGTTCTGTACAAGGAACATAGAAAGCTGGTGGAACACAGCTCACTCAAGTGTCTTTGCAATGAATAGAAGAAGGGATACTGGTCTGTAGTTTTCAAGAAGCGCTGGATTTAGAGATGGTTTCTTGAGCAGTGGGCTTACCCGAGTCTGCTTGAATGCTGAGGGAAATGTTCCAGAGTGAAGAGAGGAGTTGATAATGTGAGTAAGCGAAGGTATGACTGAAGAAAGATCACTTGAAGGAGGTGAGTGGGGATTGGATCAAGTGGACAAGTAGTAGGATGATTGGACAGGATTAGTTTGGAGACGTCCATCTCTGAGAGTGGGGAGGAGGAGGAGAAAGAGTGTGCATCGGTCATTGTGAAGTTTTCCTCAGTCTGCGGTGTGGAGAATTGGTCACTGATGGATCTTTTCTTTTTGTGAAGAAAACTGCAAAGTCGTCCGCTGTAAGAGTCGGTGGAGGAGGTGGTGGCGGCAGATTAAGAAGAGAAGAGAAAGTCTTTCAGAGTGTCCAAGCGTCACAACAGCTGTTTATTTTGTTGTGGTAGTAGGATGTTTTAGCCGTGAAGACATTTGCAGAGAAGGAAGAGAGGAGATACTGATAAACACTGAGGTCGGTAGAGTTTCTTGATTTCTGCCATTTCCTCTCTGCAGCCCTGAGTTTAGAGCGATGTTCACGGAGAACCTCGGACAGCCAGGGGGCAGATGGGGCGGTGCGTGCTGGTCTAGACAACAGTGGGCAATAGTTGTCCAAGCAAGATGTTAAAGTTTTTTTTTACAATCTGTTCATTCTATCTTAAAGCATACTTTAGTAACACTTGAATAAAGGTAGGCTTTAAAGGAACACTCCGACTTTTTGGGACTTTAGCTTATTCACAGTATCCCCCAGAGTTAGATAAGTCCATACATACCTTTTTCATTTCTGTGCGTTCTGTAAGTGTTATTTGACGCACCCACCGCTAGCCTAGCTTAGCACAAAGACTGGATGTAAATGGATAATGGTAGCATAGTAATCCCAATAAGTGACAAAATAATGCAAACATATTCCTATTTGTTGTGATCTGTATAGTCACAGCGTGTACAAATAACAACGCTATATGAGACCGAGACCATTTTTAATCGTTTAAATACTGGGAACTATATTCTCACTAGGCGTAGGAGCACAGCTAATGTTACTTGGGCGGAGTGATTAGCGCAGCACACGAGACGCGCCGTGGTGAGGAGCAGACGGCAGTTGTCATTGTTTTTCCCACTGTGACAAGATCAACTGGAAGAAAGGCCCCATGCCGAGTGAACCTAATGGTCAGCTGTCCACCAAGTAAGTGATTATGATCATTCATAGTTCAATGAAATTGTAGTATAGCCATTGCATACAGTGTGTCAATACACAAAATATTATTGAGCGATACAGTGTGTTCATGACAACACAATAATAACAATGAAGGGGATACACGGAGCCCCTATTCACGTAATAGTGTCACTACTAAGGTTATATTACATAAGCATGGCACTGTTACAGTATGACTAATGTTAGTCATCTCAAAACATAACGGAACACTTACTGCAGCAACAGGTGATCCAATTTGTCCTGTCTTTATTATCGATGGTATGGCTGTATCCTTTAGCACACGTTTCATGGTCCGTATGACAACTTGCATTTTTTCAAAATAGTCGTCTATAGTAAAATGTTCAGATCAAACGAAATACTTCGTTATGGTGTTTACAGGTGTGTTTGGATCTATTTCCAGAGCAAGTAGCCATCGATTCATATAAATGTACTATCTAGTAATTGCTGACTTTATTACTCTAACTCTGAGCGAACTCTTTGCTCCTCACCACGGCGTGTCTCGGGTGCTGCGCTAATCACTCCACCCAAGTAGCCACTACGCCCAAGTAAGGTTAGCTGTGCTCCTACGCCTAGTGAGAATATAGTTCCTAGTATTTATACGATTAAAAATGGTCTCTATCTCATATAGCCTTGTTATTTGTACACGCTGTGACTATACAAATCACAACATGTAAATAGGAAAATGTTTGCATTATTTTGTCACTTATTGAGATTACTATGCTACCATTATCCTTTTACATCCAGTCTTTGTGCTAAACTAGGCTAGCGGTGGGTGCGTCAAATAACACTTACAGAACGCACAGAAATTAAAAGGTATGTATGGACTTATCTAACTCTGGGGGATACTGTGAATAAGCTAAAGTCCCAAAAAGTCTGAGTGTTCCTTTCATAAAAAATACATAATTGTGTGTAAACGTTTAATAGCACCCCCAAGTGTATAACAGTGGAAACTCATCTTTGGCAGGGAAGTGTTTTCTTGTAAAAGACGATAACTCGTCAGTTGCAAGGAAAGAGTTAACATGATTAAAACCAGGTCACAGAAATGTGCACTACTTTTCTGATGCATAACGCTTCTCTATTTCAGGACCGTTTTGATGATGGGCCGTTATGTGGAGCCAATCGAGGACGTGCCATGTGGTAACATCGTGGGTCTGGTCGGCGTGGACCAATTTTTGGTGAAGACTGGGACCATCTCAACTTTCGAGCATGCCCACAACATGCGTTTGATGAAGTTCAGTGTCAGCCCTGTGGTCAGAGTAGCAGTGGAGGCCATGAACCCCGATGACCTTCCCAAACTGGTGGAGGGACTCAAACGCCTGGCCAAGTCTGACCCCATGGTGCAGTGCATCATCGAGGAGTCCGGAGAGCACATCATCGCCGGTGCTGGAGAACTGCATCTGGAAATCTGCCTTAAAGATCTGGAGGAGGACCACGCTTGCATCCCGCTGAAGGTCTGTGCATCAGTGTAGGGACTGATTTGTTTCCCCCTTGTTTTAGTTGATGTATGATGTGACCCGTGTGTCTGGTTCTCCAACAGAAATCGGACCCCATTGTGTCCTACAAGGAGACGGTCAGCGAAGAATCAAACCAGATGTGTTTGTCCAAGTCTCCTAACAAACACAACCGTCTGTACATGAAGGCCAGGCCGTTCCCCAACGGTCTTGCCGAAGACATTGACAAGGGCGACGTGACGTCCCATCAGGAGGTCATGGCTCGAGCAAGCTACCTGGCCGACAAATACAAGTGGGAGGTCACAGAGGCCCGTAAGATCTGGTGCTTCGGCCCTGATGGAACCGGACCCAACCTCCTGATGGATGTGACCAAAGGAGTGCAGTACCTGAACGAGATCAAGGACAGCGTCGTGGCTGGCTTCCAGTGGGCCACTAAAGAGGTGAGATGTTCGGGGTTAAACAGGGTTTGGTTTACTATTTGCTATTGATGCTTTTAACTACAAACAATATTTTACCTTTTTATGCTTATATTTTACACTATTTTTTGTTTTGTTTAGTTTTTGGCAAGGCAAGTTTATTTATATAGCACATTTTGTACACAATTGTAATTCAAAGTGCTTTACATAAAAGGAAGTAAAATAATCATAGAAAAATAAAACAAGCAATTTTAAAACTTTGAAAATGATTTAAAAATTTACTCAATTAAGAATGAATTTAAAAACCGTTAGAAATAAAAAAAGATTTTACATTTTAAAAAAAAGTGTGATATGGAATACATTTTATTGTACTATAAAAATCTAAATTATTACAGTATATATAACTTTATCGGTTGCATTTACTAAATAGTCATACGCTTTAAAACCCAAAGTTGAGTTTTCTAACATGTATTGCTGGTTGGATCTTGAATCAGTGTTGATTCTCTTCAGTCCTCATGGTTGTGTTTCTGTGCTCAGGGTGTGCTGTGTGAAGAGAACATGCGTGCCGTCCGCTTCGACCTCCACGACGTGACCCTCCTCACAGATGTCATCCACCGCGGCAGAGGTCAGATCATCCCCACGGCCCGCAGGGTCATGTACGCCTGCCAGCTGACGGCCGAGCCCCGCCTCATGGAGCCCCTGTACCTGGTGGAGTTCCAGGTGAGACTCCTCGTTCCTCTCGTGTGACTCCTCCTCTTTACCATACGAGCGTCTCTCACCTGCATCTCTCTTCCTTTCTCAGTGTCCGAAGCAGGTGGTCGGATGCATCTACGGTGTGTTGAACAGGAGGAGAGGATACGTCTTTGAGGAGTCTCAGGTCATGGGAACAACTATGTCCAACGTTAAGGCCTTTCTGCCCGTCAACGAGTCTTTCGGTTAGTATCAGTCTTCATCACATTGTCAGAGATACAACTATTTGAAAATCTGGAATCGGAGTGTGCAAAAAATCTAAATATTGAAGAAAAACATCTTTAAAGTTGTTCAAGTGAATTCTTTGCAATGCATATTACTAATCAAAAATTAAGTTTTGATTTATTTATGGTAGGAAATTTACTAAATATATTAATGGAACATGATCGTTACTTAAAAAAACTTTGTTGGCATTAATGGAAGTGCATTAGCATGGTTTAAATCATACTTATATGACCGCCATCAGTTCGTAGCAGTGAATGGAGATCTATCATATTGATCACAAGTGCAGTATGGAGTACCTCAAGGCTCAGTACTAGGGCCGCTACTCTTCACACTTTATATGTTACCCTTGGGAGATATCATCAGGAAACATGGTGTTAGCTTTCACTGTTATGCTGATGATACACAGCTCTATATTTCTTCGCAGCCTGCTGAAACACATCAATTTGAAAAACTAATGGAATGCATAGTCGATATAAAAAACTGGATGACGAGTAATTTCTTACTGCTAAATTCTGAAAAAACAGAGGTGATAATTATAGGACCTAAAAACTCAGCTTGTAATAACCTAGAACACTGTCTAAGACTTGATGGCTGCTCTGTCAATTCTTAGTCATCAGTTAGGAACCTAGGTGTGCTATTTGATCGCAATCTTTCCTTAGAAAGCCACGTTTCTAGCATTTGTAACTGAATGTTTCCATCTCAAAAATATATCTAAATTATGGCCTATGCTCTCAATGTCAAATGCAGAAATGCTAATCCATGCATTTATGACCTCAAAGTTAGATCATTGTAATGCTTTATTGGGTGGGTGTTGTGCACGCTTAGTAAACAAACTACAGCTAGTCCAAAATGCAGCAGCAAGAGTTCTTACTAGAACCAGGAAGTATGACCATATTAATTGAGGTGACTTAAGCCCAGTTCAATGTTGATTCTCTTGTAGTTTATTCATTATCAAACCACTTTAAAAGCAATTAAAAAAAAAAATACAGTTCCTCAAAGCAAAAATGTTCATTTTCAACAGTATAATTTCATTAGTAATGGTAGTATTATTCACTTTTTTTAATATATAAAATTGCTGTGCACTTCGATTGTAGTATTTGATTATATTATCTTAATAGTAACAAATGTTAATACTGATAGTGATTTATTAGTATATGTTTATAATAGTGGTAGTATAATAGTTATCAGTTTTATTAGTATTCAGTTCCTGGGTTTAAGAAAGCAGTTTTGTGTTAGAAGCCGTTCTCATTCCTAATGGAAGTGTCCTAGTCTCTATTAAACCATGTATGTCTTTGTCCAGTCTCTTAACATCTCGTGTGTGTGTGTGTAGGTTTGACCGCTGAACTGCGCTCTAACACCGGCGGTCAGGCCATCGCTCAGTGTGTGTTCGATCACTGGAAGATCCTGCATGGTGACCCCAGACACCCCGATACTAGACCCTACCAGGTCGTGGCCGAGACACGCAAGCGCAAGGGCCTGAAGGAGGGCATCCCGGCACTCGACAACTTCCTCGACAAGTTATAAACGGTCATTCCTTCCCTCTGCGCTCGCTTCCTCCCCTCAGAGTTCAGCGGAGGGACTGGACTGTACAGGGCACAAACACCACACCTTTATCACATTCTGACGGCAAATTCAAGTGGATTATGTAAATCTAACAAAGAAAATAAAAATGGAAAATCACTGGCCTGCTTGTGTGCTGTGCTTCATTGCCAGTGATGACATTTAGTGTTTTCAAATTTATATTTCTTTAGATTCTGTGCTAATGATCCAGTGCTGTAACTTAAGTCTCAGTAATTGTTCGTGATTACGTGAGATTTGTCAATGCATTATTTAAATAGTAACATCAAAATACAATGTTGTCTAACTATTGTATCTCAATATCAATTTTTTTTTTTTTAAGTTTTATTTTTATTCGAAAAATGCAATAATAAAAATCAAGCCTTTATTTCTAATTTGTGTAAATGAGCAATTTATTCACATTGAGACTTTTTTTTTTCATGACCGATTTTGGTGGTCACCATTTCAAGTGGATCAAAACCTTTCATCAAAGTTGCCCTAAAACCAAAATGTGAAGAGAGAAAAAAAAAACATGTATGAATAGGTCATGGTCACTTAATCTTTATACAGTATTGTTCAAAATAATAGCAGTACAATGTGACTAACCAGAATAATCCAGGTTTTTAGTATATTTGTTATTGCAACATGACAAACAAGTTACCAGTAGATTCTCAGAAAACAAACAAGACTCAACATTCATAATATGAACACTCTTAAGGATGTGCAATCAGGCAATTAGTTGAAATGGGTGTGTTCAATAAAATAGCATTGTGGCATCCAATCACTGAGGTCATCAATTTTGAACATGCATTTGAAAGACTGAGGAAAATGGGTCATTCAAGACATTGTTCAGAAGAACAGCGTACTTTGATTAAAAAGTTTATTGGAGAGGGGAAAACCTATAGAGGTACAAAATATTATAGGCTGTTCAGCTAAAATGATCTCCAATGCCTTAAAATGGAGAGCAAAACCAGAGAGACGTGGAAGAAAACGGAAGACAACCATCAAAATGGATAGAAGAATAACCAGAATGGCAAAGGCTCAGCCAATGATCACCTCCAGGATGATCAAAGACAGTCTGGAGTTACCTGTAAGTACTGTGACAGTTAGAAGACGTCTGTGTGAAGCTAATCTATTTTCAAGAATCCCCCGCAAAGTCCCTCTGTTAAAAAAAAGGCATGTGCAGAAGAGGTTACAATTTGCCAAAGAACACATCAACTGGCCTAAAGAGAAATGGAGGAACATTTTGTGGACTGATGAGAGTAGATTTGTTGTTTTTGGGTCCAAGGGCCACAGGCAGTTTGTGAGACGACCCTCAAACTCTACTATGGTGTTGGGCTTATTTATCGCATACCAGGGATCATGGATCAGTTTGCATATGTTAAAATACTTGAAGAGGTCATGTTGCCTTATGCTGAAGAGGACATGCCCTTGAAATGGTTGTTTCAACAAGACAATGACCCCAAACACACTAGTAAACGGGCAAAGTCTTGGTTCCAAACCAACAAAATTAATGTTATGGAGTGGCCAGCCCAATCCCAAGACTTTAATCCAAGCGAGAACTTGTGGGGTGAGTTTTAAAAAACTGGCCATACAACTAAATATTAGTTTAGTGATTCACAGGATTGCTAAATCCTAGAAAGAAAAACGTTCAGTCAACGGCACACAATGCTTTTTTTTTTTTTTAACACAGCCCTTTCATCTTATTGCCCAATTGCACAGCCTTAAAGCTACAGTAGGTAACTTTTGTAAAAATATATTTTTTACATATTTGTTAAACCTGTCATTATGTCCTGACAGTAGAATATGAGACAGATAATCTGTGAAAAAATCAAGCTCCTCTGGCTCCTCCCAGTGTCCTATTGCCATTTGCAGAAATACATCACTCCCGGTAAAAAACAACCTCCAGAGCTGCGCTCCGTAACTTTGTTTGTGTTCAAAATGTAGAAAACATTCTATAATAAGCGAGTACACCATGAATCCATTTTCCAAACCGTGTTTTTAGCTTGTCCTGAATCACTAGGGTGCACCTATAATAAGTGTTTATATTCGGACTATTTTAGATTGCTTCGGGGGTACCGCGGCGGAGTAACACAGTACCTTTGTGATTCTTCATAGACATAAACAGAGAGAAGTAGTTCCGGCTACGATGTTCTTCCGCGAGACGCAAGCAGTTCTGTTTATTAACCGCTAGAGTCAAAAGTTCCCTACCGCGGCTTTAATAGTGTGCCATGTAGCAACAGCAAATATACTAAAAACTGTATAACACATTCAAAAACAACTGGAGTCTGCCAAAGTGCTGTACAGAAGTATTAAAGAACAGATACTCGATCCAAAACAGTCAGATGTAAAGGATTCATCTTTATTGAACACGAGTAGTCATACATCAACAATCCAGAAACGCAAGCGTGTGTTTGAACTGAACAGTGTTGCACGAGAGCTGAGCTTCACGCTGTAAATAAATACTGTTCCTGAATGAGTCTCGGCCTCTCGTTAAATTAAGTGCTGAATGTATGAGGAACATCGAAGGAAAACCTTGGCACATTAGAGAAGAACAGACCGCTTCTCTCTGGTCTACAATCACTGCTGTACAGAAGCATAACGCAAACTTGATAGCATTTTTTTTTTCATATAATCTAAAATACACAGTTTTCGTCCAAATGCACTGACAAAATATTTAAATATTGCTTCTTGCTAATGCGCAAATCATTAGTTGCATACACATGAAAATCTGCTTTATTTAGAGAAGAATTAAAGCAACAGTACACCCCAAAATTAATATTTTTTGAAAGTCTAATCCAAGATTTGGATGAGTTTGTTTCTACATCGGGTTTGTAGACAATGTAGCATTGCATCAGTGTCTCACCAATGGATGCTCTGCAGTGAATGGGTGCCGTCAGCCATTAAAGCGACTGTTTAAAATAAAAAATCTTGATGGATTTCTTCTGTCTTCACAAGATGGTAACTGGTGTGGATTATTGTGATGCTTTTACCCGACTCTCATTCTGACGGCACCCATTCACTGCTACATTTCTCCAAACCGGACTCATTTGTGCGTGAACTATTCCTTTAAGTGTAAAGCTCTTAAACACTGTGAGGTGCAGGTTTGGCAAGAGTTTTAATTACAACCCAGATGCAAAATCAGATACGCAAAAATAAAGATACATTTGCATGTTAACAGTCAGCTTCAAAGTCTAATCGCAATAGTTACTATGTGTTATTAATGACAGAAGACTGTGTTTACGGTCAGTTCTCTGAATACAGCGTTACGGTCGAGTGCAATATCACGGACGCCAGCGGAGACTACGTGTAGAAGATGATCTCTGGGATCTGGCCGTCCTCCACAGACGTGCCGTTGTTGTTTCCCGCGGCGTAGCAGAAGGTGAAGCTGGTTTTGGTGCCGGAGCCGGACGACTCGTGCGTGACCTTCCTCATGCCTTTAGTGCCGTAGTGAGAGTCCGGACCCTGAGACAGAGGAAGATACAGATGTGTTAACATGCTCTCTCTGCACGTCTTCTATCAAACCTCTACGATTAATCCAGAACACGCAAGATGTTCATCATGACCTCAGTTCATCAATCTGCAATCGCGTAATATTCAAGACATTGATGTTTTCCTACAAAACCAGCACTGGCTCTCACGATTAGTCACTTGACAGCACTGATTAATTCACTTTATAACGCCATGCCAGCATCAAGACTACAGTGACCTCAGAATAAATTACACAAGATTAACAAAATTAACAATGAACGAAAAGTTAAAAAAGCCGTTTCAAATCTACATCAGACAAAAATAATGAACTACATTCAGGTGATACATTTGTAAATAAACCAGACCTTTTTAAAAACATTTTAATTGAGGAGTTAATAGCCTTATTTCATAATAAAAGTCACTTGATAATAATAATAATAGGTCTACTAAACATAAGAATGTAACGAATCAGTCTACATTAGTTGAAAAAAAAATATATATATTAAAAGAAAATGTGCATATATATAAAACTTTTTCATGTAATAAACACCTTTTATTAAATCACTCAAAAGTGACAGTAAAGACATTTCCAATAAAAGTTTTATTTTTCTATTTCAAATAAACGCTGTTCATCTGTGAGTCCTGCAAACTAAAATGCATCACAGTTTCTATAAATCTATTCAGCAACACACTGAAGACTGGAATAATGATGCTGAAAAATCAGCTTTGATCACAGAAATAAATATCATCCTAACATAAATTCAGTTCATTTAAATCGTAATAATATTTTTACCGTATTTTTGATCAAATAAATGCAGCCTTTCAAAAACAAGAGACCTAGAAATAAACCGAACACCAATCTCTAGGTGTGTTTAGTTTCAGCAGATTTGAGTCACCTTTAATGTGGCGCAGGCCGTGTAATTGACGTTGGGCAGAACCTCCACCGGCTCCTTGAACATGACTCTGAAGGTGCTGGCGGATCCGTCGCAGCTGAAGCCCGTGTCGTTCTGACCCAGAACTGTGTTACTGTCCGTGTGAATGATCTGAAAGAGATCCCCACACTAAACCATGAAAATGAGCCTCTAAACACACCATGAATGCACTGAATCACTACAAAGAAGCACACTGGAGGTTGATTTTTCTTTTCTTTTTACTAGAAGTTAAAATTGAATCAGAACTATGTACATTTAAGGTGTTTAACCAGTAATTACCTTCCATCATTTATCAGTTCATCTAAACAGTGGTGTGAAAAAAAATAACTTGATAATGTAGAGATTAATAAGAGGTGATAAAAACTGCTAGTACAATCATTTTATTATTGGATTGATGGTAAATTTGACACTTAAGGGATTGTAGTTTTTCACAAAGCTATATATAAATTGTATTTATCAGTGTTTACTTATTTTAGTATCAAGATACGATTACGGTTTTTATTCATATTTCTATATATATATATATATATATATACATATATATGATTTCTATATAAAAAAGTTTTTCAAACTTTTAGTTGTTTTTTTATTTTAATTTATATTTTTGTCTTTTTACTATTCAGTTTTTGGTTTATTTATTTTAGTACATCAAGTTTGACAAAATGAAAGGAGAAATTAGCTGAATTTAAAAAAAAAAGTTTTTTTATTTATATATTCTATTTAATAAATTATGATTTTTTTTTATGGTTTCAGTTTTATTTAACTACAATACCCCGCTGGTATTTAGTGCAGGGAACAAAAAAAAATTATATAATCTCATTAAACTGTAATATGTGTGTATATATATATATATATATATATATATATATATATATATATATATATAATTATGAACTTTACAAGATTTTCTGAATTTTTGACAACCCTTTTGCTTTAGACCATCTACAAATATTAAATCTAAAAATTTAAATTTAAGGCTACTATTGCATTTTTTTGAAAATAAATAAATAAATTAATGCAGCGACTGATATATAGTTTATTTATAATTATTTTCAAATCTTACTAAATGTACTGTCATTAGAAATTAAAAAAAATATTTTATTGTTTATTTAATTCTAACAAATAAGTTGGTTATAAAAAATAATTGGTTTTTAAAATTTCCACACTGGAGAAACTTGGAGACAAAAAATAAATATATCGGTATTTACCAAAAAAAAAAAAAAACTAAGTTGAAAAATATCAGCATATGGGATAAAACCCCAATATGGTGCATCCCTACAGTGTGTATCTGTAACAATCCACCGAGCAGGGGACAGACGGGTTTGACATGCCTCACATTAAAATGAACTTGATGTGTGTTTGAGTCGCACCTGTATGTTGACCTGATAGTCTGTCGGTCCGTGAATGGATCCATAGAGGCCGAACCCCACGATAAATATCCTGCGATTCACAGAGAACCTGCAGACAGCAGTGACCGGGTTAGTTGGTGTTATCAGTGTGAAGGAGGTCACACACGGGGGTCTCTCTCTCTCTCTCACCGGATGCGGTCGCTGGTCCCGCTGTACCCCCAGCGGCTCTCCACCTGCCCGAAGCGCGTGATGCTGCACTCCTTCCCTCGCAGACAGCAGCGCGGCCGGTCGATGAACTCCACACGCGGTTTAGGATTCACCGTGAAGTGCAGGAACAGACTCACCACCTGTCTGTCCGTCAGGATGGCCGACTGAGCAGGACCTGAGTGAAACACACATGCTCATAAAGCTACTGCATCATATTTGGATATTCTAACGTATTTCGGGCTTTACAGGGTTGATGAGGTGCATGTATAGAGACCTGCGGCGAACTCCTCGATGGTCATGAGCGGGAAGCGGATGAGATTGAGGGCTTTCCCCAGCACACGTCTCTTGTTCTCCGGCGTAGGCTGCAGCTGCTGTCGATGAGCTTCAGCTTCTGCCCAGCGCACCGCGGCTCCGAACAGATGCACCTCACGCACGCCCAGAGTATCTCTCTCCAACACCGCCACCAGCGTGTCTGACGGAGACCAGAGACACACAGACGTCTGTGAGGACCAGAGGAACCCACGACCACAAACACACACTCGTCTGGAAGCTTTGGGGTCGGTAAGATTGTGTTTCTTAAAGGATGCATCAGGGCTGCATTTATTAGAATTCAATTATACAATAAAGACAGTGACATTATTACAATGTTTATATGTGAATATCTGTTAAAGTGATGCACAGCTGTATTTCCAGCATCATTCCTCCAGTCTTCAGTGTCACATGATCTTCAGAAATCATGATAATAACATTTCTGATTATAAACAAATAATTAGCTGATGCACTAACTAACATGAACTGACAATGAGCAATGCATTACAGAGTTTATTCATCTTCTAGAACATGCATTGTTTAATGTTCATTAAAATAATAAAGCTCTACATTGTTTGTTTGTGTATTGCAATAACTGCAATAACTAATATTAACTAAGAATGCCAGTTTAATGCATTAACTTAATTAGTTATAAAATAAAAAACAACATGATTAAAATATTTGAACGCACAGGCCCCGCCCCCAGACACGTACGTCATCTTACATTACATACAGTTGACAATTATGACTTATTAATTCAAGATATTGGTGCAAAAATGCCCCGTGTGTGTTTTTATCTTATATGTATATCATACAGTAACACATTAGAAAGAAAAGCAACAGGCTATTACACGAGAGATCATATTTTGTCCTGAATATCAGGAGTTTAAATGTGATTTTATACAACAGTTCAGTAAATAAGAACTTGATATTGTGTTATATTTATAGTATGTGTTTTAGCTCTATTTTGCAAATTATATATTACCTTTAAAGCCATAATTGTTGTGCATCTCCGAGCAACACAGCATGTTTAGTTTCTGAATGAATCCGAGTATTGAACGATTCAAGTGAATCAATGATTCAAAGATCCATTCAGAGAGAGAGCCGTTTACTTCATTCCTGAATGAATCAGCCATTTGAACGATTCGAATTAATGACTCAAAGACATTTACCGCCATCTGCTGGCAGATTTAGTTTCTTATTTAGAGTTTAACTTTATTAATAAACATTAAAGACATAGTTTACCCCAAAAATGTTAATTAATGTAGTCTCAATTCCCTCAAATCGTTTCAAACCTTTCTTTTGTAAAACATAAGGAAGATATTTTGAAGACTGTTGGTAACAAAGCAGTTTTGGTTACCAATGACAAACAATACAGATGTTTCTCATATTATCTTATTTTATGTTCCAAAGTTAAAGTTAGGCCATTGTAGATAAATTTACATTTTTTTATACATTTGTAGCCAAAACGTTTGTGTAAATCAAACCAAATATTTCTAAAGCTACAATTTGTAGTATCTACTTTATACTTTCTAATTTAACACAAACATATCTTTAAACAATCTTTTGTGGGCATTTTCAGTTAATCTTATTTAGTGATTAATTGAAACCATATGATGTAATTGTAATCGACTGACAGCTTTAATATTAACAGATATTTTTTATAATGATTTATTAAAATGTTGCAATAAACTAAGATTGCTAAATGCTTTCAAAGTATCGTTCACTGTTAGTTCGTGATAACAAATGGAGCATTAAGCAATGCAACTAAAAGAAAACAATAGGATGATGTAAAATAAAACCATAAAACTATGTAAATGACAAAAAATGGATTTGTTTCGGTGATACAGTACCCAGATCAATATCTGTGAATCCCTCAGCAGCCAGAGCGTCTCCGGTGTTTTTGTCGATGTTCTCCAGGCACAAGCTGGCAAGCTGCGGCTCATCGAACAGTCTGGCCTTCAAAACAAACCACACACCAGCCACTTCATCATCAGATCCACAGGAGTCTGTGCAAACCTCCCAGACGTGAGCGAGTGAGTGAGTGAGCTCTACCTGTGTGAGCAGCATGAACGCATTGTCTGCGCGCAGGTTCTTCTTCAGAAACTCCACACAATGGGCCTCAAGAGCAGGGACGGCGTATTTCTTAGCGGTGTAGAGAGTCGTCATCACCGTCTCGGGTCCGATTTGAACCTCATCAGAGTACAGGAACCTGGAGAAAATAAACCTGAAGCTTTCTGGAATGTATGTACATACATGCATGCATGCATACAGAGAAAACCGCTTTTACTTGAGCAGTGCGAGGAATGCAGCAGGCTCTACATCAGGAAGCTCGATCTCTGTGGATGTGGTGGCCATGCCTCCATTAAACATGGCATCAAACACTGCACTGCCAGCGGCCAGGACAAACCTGCAATGGTGAAATAATTATTAGAATATTAATATTACATGCATTTATTTAGTAAAAGTATTATTTCAAAGACAAAGAAGCAGAAACTTGTCAAAACCTAAAGATGTTTACAAGATGGCAGTGTAATAGCTTTGCCTTTAACTTATTCTGATTTCACTTTAAAGTCACTGAAAAGTACAAACAAATACAAACAAATGGAAGTCAGATATATAGACATTTTATGCTAATCAGAACTGTTTCGTATTATGAATATATTTATGTGGTAAACAATTAATAGTAAAGTTAATACAACAAAAAAAAAAGTCAGTAATGTAAAATATAGATTCCAGTTTCAAAACGGTAGAATGATGCATGGGAAGTATTTTTATTTTTTTTTGAATGAATAATGTCTTTAATATTGCTCTGTTTCTTACACAAAGCAGTCAAATGTGCTCGGAAGGCTTGTTTTATATAGTCCATGAGATTTATAGACTACTGTTAGGATGCTTTTGGTCATTTTTTCCCCCCCTTCACTTCAATTATAATGAAGCGGGTGCATGAACATCCCACTGAACATCTAAAGCAAGTCATACGGGTTTTAAGACGATATGGTGGTGAAGAAATGCGAGCCTGGAGCTCAAAAGCAGTCATCAGTAGCACAGGTGTAATTGTAGCAATAGACCACAATACATTGAAAGGGTGAAAATTATATTTTTTTCTTTTATCCCTAATATCATTAGGATATTAAGTAAAAAATCATGGTTCATTAAAATATTTAGTACATTTCCTACCATACATTACATTTTTGATTAGTAATATTATGCATTGGTAGGAACCTTGGACAACTTAAAAGCGATTTTCTCAATATTTTGAATACGTTTTTTTTTAACCCTCAGATTCCAAATAAGGGCATATCCTAACACGTCATACATCAACGGAAAGCTTATTTATTTAGATTTCAGATAATGTATACATCTAAATGTCTATTCACCCTTATGACTGGATTTGTGGTCCAGGGTCAAATATATAATGACAGAAGAGTCATTTTAATAATTTGCTGTCTTAAAGTCATCAGTGTTTATTAAGTGCATCACCTGTGCGCAGGTATCCGCTGGACTCCGATGCCTTTACCCACTAGAAAGTGAACATCACTCAGTACTTCATTATTGAACAAAAACGCAAATCTCTCTTTCACGGTGGTCTTCGTCGCCTGCCAGTTATAAACGGGCTCCCGGTACACGAGCACGGCGGCTGCGGACAGAGACGGGTGTGTCGCCGGGGTCACCGGTGCGTTTGACGGGTTTCCAGTCATGTTCGAGGCGGCCGAAGCCGGCGGCGCCACAGCCGGGAGAGAGTTCATCAGGTTCGGCGGCGGTCCTAAGGCAACGCCGGGGATTTCCAGGCCCGCAGGCCCCGGTTGGGGATTTGAGCGTCTCGTTACGTTTTGAGAGCCTCCGCTGCCGCTTCCAGCGGATCCGCGGTGACTCGCAGCCAAAGCGTAAGGACTGTTGCTCGGTTGGCTGTTACCCAAAGGTCCGGGTATCGACAAATTTAAACACGGAACCCGACCGCTATTGTCTCCAGCAGCCATCTTGGACTGAAGCGCGCACCCGCTGAATGAGTAAACAAATCGCGAGCGCACTACATCCGGGCTACATGTGTAGTGTTGTATATATTTCTTAATTATCAATATTTTTTTAGCTACTTGAAATTAGTATTACATTTTTTTTTTCTGTTAACTTTTCTATTTTTTTTCTATTATCTCTGATACTATTAAACAGACTTGAAACTGTTCTTGCAATATCTATAAAATGAAAGTCCTATATATAAATACATAAAATATATAAATTATTCAGTTATCAAAAGGAAATGAATTTGTCAATTCCCTGGTTTAATGCATTAATATTTTTATTTATATTATATATTATTCGAATATTGTTTACATTATATTATTGTAGAATTATTCTTTCAATATATTGTATATTTATTTTTTTGTTGTAAATTATTTTCAGTTGCATTTTTATTACATAAATATATAATATATATATAATTGTTTTTTAGATACTTTAATTTAGATTTTTTTATATCGTGTATACATATACAATCTGAAAAAAAATATTTGCAAATCTGAAAAAATATTAGCTATTTTTAAATGAACTTCTAAAATTAATTATAATTATATATGAAATATATTTGTACATTCAAACATTGTATTTTAGAATTAAGCTATTATGATTTTTAGAATTGCAGAAAGAAGGATTCCTTGTCTCCAAATCCTCATAAACATTACTATTGCATGCAAAAATAAGTTAAAGAATAAATAATCTGTTGTCTCTATATACATTTGATCTGGTTACCTGGCTGATCGCGTACTATTATGTCCACGTATCCCTGCAAATGACAAAAGACAAAGGATATTTACCCCAACACGATGTCAGAGTAATATGTCATGATGCCCTCATCCGGATGAGAGAGGAATCGCTGCAGTGACGTCACGCATCCAAAGCTGCATCAAATGCAGTATCTGCTGCGTGAAAAAGCCCTGTCATGAAACTGTATCCCATAACGATGTTGGGACACTGGAAATGCAGTTAGAATAGTGAATGAACCCACTCAACCCAAAGAGCTTCTCCTACATCTTCGTTTATGCATAGCATTTTATATAATGAGAGAGAAAACTCCAGTATCTTGAATTCGAAACATTTTAACATTTATATT